>NW_015165292.1:324511-339719 GCF_001447785.1 Gekko japonicus
AGAGCATAAAATTCCTAAAATAACAGATTAAATTATATAATACCAAATCTAAACTGTAGCAAATACTTAATATATCATGTGTAGCCCACCTGTTTTCCATCTTTGAACTCAAGGCAGAATGCATGAGGTTATAAAGAAATCTTCTATCCTAGAAATGGCCAACTTCAGACCTATTTAGCTTCAACAAGATTGTTATAGAAGGTGTCTTCCAACTACCTGCTGGGACTGTGCTTCTCAGAAAACTTTAGTGAAAACCCCATGACATATTGACAAGTCAACATTCATGGGGAGTGAAGATATCCCAAGAATGAAAGATTTAGACTGAAGCTTTTGAACCAAGTTGACTGCTTTTAGCACATGGGAACTTTCCCAAGTATGCTTTCTAGTAAAGATTTCACTTGCTCAAAAACCAGCCGAATCCGACACTAGGAGGTGGTGCTTATCTCCATTTTCAAGCCAAAGAGCCAGTGCTGTCCAAAGACGTTTCCATGGTCATGTGGCTGACATGACTAAACGCCAAGGTGCACAGAACGCTGTTACCTTCCCACTGAAGCGGTGCCTATTTATCTATTTGCATTTTTTCCCTTTGAACTGCTAGGTTGGCAGGAGCTGGGGCCAGAGATGGGAGCTCACTCTGTCACACGGCACTAGGGTCTCGAGCTGCCAAGCTACAGATCTTCCAGTCTGAACTCAAAATGGATATGCAAGCTATGGCTGAAGAAGCATGGCTGAAGCATATTCTCCTGGTGTGTGTGTGTGTGTGTGTGTGTGTATACATGTATAAATATATATTCTAATCGACTTTTTAAAAGAGATTTTGATCACATATGAGCTCTGATGATGTGCTGTTACATACCACAATTGTTAGTATTTTTAAAAGGATATGAGTAAACAAACAATTATTTTAACATGATTTCTTGATTCTTGCTCTTGAGTTTCCCTTGGCATCTTTATGATCCATGCCAAAAAAGAAAAAATGTGTCTACCAGGTTAATAGATTAAATAGCCACATTATAGAGGTTATTAATTTAAAAAATCCTGTTTCCTAGACTACATTTCATAGTAACAGCATTCATACATAAAACAAAGAACATTTTATCCTAACTCCCTGCTTCTTTGCACGTCTTTAAAATGTAAGGGTTGATATATTCTTATTGTCACTTCCAAATGTGCTGATTTATATTTATTGGCTTGTGATTGTCTGAAAGTACTTGTTGCCTGATGGCTGTGATTATTAGTGCTAATCAGTTTCTCTGTATCCTTTTGAAATAATTTCTACATTAAAAGTCACTTAATCTATATAAAGATTCAAATATCTTTTGTATCGTTCCAGACACTTTCTGTAAATCAGCTTGGGCTGATTCTGTCCTGCCTGGATTACTACCAGTGAAGAATAAAATTTCAAACTTCATGAGTTTTAAAGACATACCTTTCACTTGATTCTTCTGCTATGACAATTACAACAATTTATATATTATTTCAAAAGGCATAAACATATCAGCAGCATCTCCACTTCAGAAAATAAGAACATCTTCCCCCCAACTTCTAGTTTAAAAGCAGAATGCTAAACCAACTATTGGAGAAGTTGCCTTCTGCATATGGCCCTGGTTTTATACCCTCAAAAGGAGAAGAAAAATCAGTAGCAGTGATCATGCAGCACTATAAATAAGATCAGCTCCAAAGACTCTCTTCTGGTTTCACACAATATGGTAAAATTAGAGATTGCAGGAAACCAACAGAATTATATTGGGAACACTTGAAGAAAAATGATCAGGTTTTATGAAAATGACACATTAACTGGCCAGTGTGCTTTTTTAAAAAAACAAAAAACAACCAGCTATTCTTTGTTGAGGCAAAGATCAAAAGAATCTGCACATGTTTTCATTTTGTTCTAAGCCAAACTGGAAAATTACATCCAGATGTTTAATAGGCATTCTGTTGGGCTTTTTTCTCTTTCTTTTTCATTGATTAGATATGTTGGTGCTGTTTACTTACACATGTAGCCGGATCATTAGCTAATGCAAAAAATGTTTGCAGTAAGTTGCTAATTAGGTCTTTTGGAATCCCTCCATGCTGGTGAACAATTTGTACAGTGGCCAGATGAAGAAGTTGTGAATTACTTGAGAAACTGCTTTGATTTCTGCCGGGGAGGGTGGGGAGGAGACTGTCCCTTTTGACTGTCTCCATTAGCCTATAGGGTTGGATGCTTGATCCCAATAGTTAGAAGTGCAAATAAATTAGGAGGAGACCACACACACAGATATATTTTATAAACTAAAAAGTGAACATGTGTAGTGTGTGTGTAACAATGAGAATGTGGTAAAGTTTGACCCATAATATTATCACATTCATATAATTTTGGGATATACTTTAGAGACAGATGGAAGAGTGCTTTATGATAAATTAGTGTACTTGAATTCATTAATGTAGTGCTTGTAATTAAAGTAGCTCCTTTACAACTTCAGTACCTTCGCAGAGCACTTAGAGGTAAAAAACATTCAAAGTGACTTTAGGGAGACAAAAAGATAAAAGAAGTGAGAGGACAGACACTAGAAAATAAAATAGTTTGCTTTCCAGTTAGAATGTATTATATCAAATAAAATTTGAGGAAGGTGTCAGAGATATTACCCATTTCTGCATTGTCAAAGAAACTTTGAGACTCCATGGCTCCAACCTGATAACCTCTTAGGTGCCGTGCTACAGCATCTTCCTAAGATGTTCGATATTATAAATGACCCCTATAATAAAGACCATCTGCCAGTACAGCAATTTCTTTTGTCAGCTTCCGCCCATGAAGTACAGTTATATAAAATTATTTTACTGAAATCCTACAATAGTTACTTAATTTTTTATCCATGGGACTTCTACATATACGTATGTCCAGATACAAGACTGCACTTAAAATATGGCATAACATTTTAAAAATATGTATGCATGCCAATAGGCAAACACTTTTCCAGAAAAATACCGGAGTACTTATGTTTAAATCAAACAGAATGAAAAGCACAGTCAAATTAACTCTCTGTCATCTATTTCAGCAACTAAACATGGAGTCACTTTATGTTTGGTATTTTTAACACAAGCAACTGCAAAATCAGAACCATGTATAGTATAGGAAGTACAAAAGGTAATCTACCAAAAAAATAAAATGCTATACTACACAGGCCACAATTACAATAACAAAAAGGATGGGTCCTAGGGTTGACAGGTTTTTGCTGGGGACTGGGGATCTTCCACCTAGGGATGGGCACGGACTGAACCACAAACAGAACCAAACTGGGAGGCTCGTTTACGAACCAAACTGCTTCATGCCTTCATGGCTCTGCATATGCCATTGAAAGGGACTGCAGTTCCTTTCAATAGGGTTTGCAGAAAGCCACTCAGCTGTTTTGGACTGTCTTGTGCAGTCTCTTTAAATTCTAGAGGAACTGCAGAAGACAGCGTGAAAAACTGAGGAGAAGTGCCCCCCTGGAATGCTCCCACCCGTTTTTGCTGGTGGCAATCCCCTGCCAGCAGAAAGGGGGAAGTGCCCCCCTGGAGGGGGCTTTCAGCTGGTGGTGATCTGCTGCCTGCAGAAAAGGAAGGGAGGTCCTGACCTGGATAGCCCAGGCAAGCCCAGTCTCATTAGATCTCATAAGCTAAGCAGTGTTTAAATGGTTGTGCTTTCCTTTTGTTAAGAGGGTTTTTTTGGTGTGTTTTTCATATGTGCGTTTTTCATATGAGACAGGCAGAGATCAGGAGTCTCAATGCGTGGATGAGACGATGGTGTAGGGGGGAAGGGTTCAGGTTTGTTAGGCACTGGGATACTTTTGGAACAAGAGGGAGCTGTACAGGCGAGACGGTCTCCACTTGTCCCGAGAAGGAACCAGGCTGCTGGCACTTAAAATCAAAAAGGTGGCAGAGCAGCTTTTAAACTGAATATTGGGGGAAAGCCGACAGGAGATGAAAAGTCTCTGGTTCGGGTTGGCTCATCTGAGAGAGGTGAGGGGGTACCGGTTGCTTTTCTACAGGGAGGTGGATTGAAATTGTCCACAGAGGCCATGGCTGGTGACATGGACTGCCGGACAACGACTCGAGATAGCAAGAGGAAGGATGCAGGCTTAACTTGTAAGGGAAATTACAGCTGTTTCTATACAAATGCTAGAAGTGTCCGAGGTAAAATCGGGGAGTTGGAGTGCTTGGTGAGGGAGGGAAAAATAGACATTGTGGGTATTTCTGAAACTTGGTGGGATGAGGAAAATCAGTGGGACACAGTGATTCCCGGTTATATATTATATCGGAAGGATAGGGGGGGAAGGGTTGGAGGTGGGGTAGCTCTGTATGTCAGAGAGGGTATAAAGTCTAGAAAGATTGAGAGGCTAAGTGAATTGGATTCGCTTCTGGAAGTTCTATGGGTTGAAATAGGGGGGCCAAAAGGAAACTTAACACTGGGAGTTTGTTATCGCCCACCAGATCAAAAGATAGAGGAGGATTATAAAATGATGAATGCCTTAAAGATAGCAACTAGACAAAAACACTGTGTAATAATAGGTGATTTTAACTACCCACACATTGATTGGGTCAATATGTGTTCTAGCCGGGAAAAAGAGATTGAGTTTCTAGACACTCTAAATGACTGTGCTATGGAGCAGATGGTCACGGAACCTACCAGGGGAGAGGCGATCCTTGATTTGGTCCTAAGTAACACTCAAGACCTGGTGAGAGATGTAAAAGTGATTGCACCGCTTGGAAACAGTGATCATAATGTTGTTGAGTTCATCATTTGTACAAATAGAGAATTGGCCAAAAAGACTCACACAACCATTTTTAACTTTAAAAGGGGTAATTTCTCTGATATGAGGGGACACGTGGGGAGGAAACTGAAAGGAAAAGTAGAAAGGGTCAAAACAATTGGGGAAGCTTGGGATCTATTTAAAACTACGATCCTAGAAGCTCAAAAAATATATATTCCGCAGGTTAGGAAAGGCACAAACAGGTATAGGAAAAAGCCTGCATGGTTAACAAACAGAGTAATGGAGGCTGTAAAAAGTAAAAAGAATTCCTTTAAGCAGTGGAAAGCTAGTCACAGTGAGGCTGATAAAACGGAACACAGGCTATGGCAAATAAAATGCAAGTCTGAGGTCAGGCAGGCAAAAAGGGAATATGAGGAGCATATAGCAAAAAACGTAAAAACCAACAATAAAACTTTCTTCAAATACATTAGAAACAGGAAACCAGCCAGGGAGGCAGTGGGGCCCTTGGACGACCAAGGGGTAAAAGGAGTATTGAAGGATGATAGGGAAATGGCTGAGAAGCTAAATGCATTTTTTGCCTCCGTCTTCACTGTGGAAGATGAGAAGTGCTTGCCCACTCCAGAACCACTGATTTCAGGAGGGGTGTTGAAAGACCTGAGTCAGATTGAGGTGACGAGAGAGGAGGTCCTAAAACTGATAGACAACTTAAAAACTGAAAAATCACCAGGCCCAGATGGCATACATCCGAGAGTTCTGAAAGAACTCAAATGTGAACTTGTAGATCTCCTGACAAAGATATGTAATCTTTCCTTAAAATCTGCCTCCATTCCTGAGGATTGGAAGGTAGCTAATGTCACTCCCATCTTTAAAAAGGGTTCCAGAGGAGATCCGGGAAATTACAGGCCAGTCAGTCTGACGTCGATACCGGGTAAATTGGTGGAAACCATTATTAAGGAAAGAATTAGTAGGCACATAGATGAACAAAACCTATTGAGGCAGACTCAGCACGGTTTCTGTAAGGGAAGATCTTGTCTCACTAACCTGTTAGTGTTCTTTGAGGGGGTGAACAAACATGTGGACAAGGGGGATCCAATAGATATTATTTACCTTGACTTCCAGAAAGCTTTTGATAAAGTTCCTCATCAAAGGCTCCTAAGTAAGCTCAAAAATCATGGGATAGAAGGACAAGTCCTTTTATGGATCAAAAACTGGCTAGTTCATAGAAAACAGAGAGTGAGTGTAGGTGGGCAATTTTCTCAGTGGAGGGTGGTAAGCAGTGGGGTACCGCAGGGATCAGTACTTGGTCCACTGCTTTTTAACTTGTTCATTAATGATTTGGAGATGGGAGTAAGCAGTGAAGTGGCTAAATTTGCGGATGATACAAAGTTGTTCAGGGTGGTGAAAACCAGTGAGGATTGTG
This sequence comes from Gekko japonicus, assembly GCF_001447785.1. Classification (NCBI taxonomy): domain Eukaryota; kingdom Metazoa; phylum Chordata; class Lepidosauria; order Squamata; family Gekkonidae; genus Gekko; species Gekko japonicus. The sequence continues at coordinate 330,665 of NW_015165292.1, forward strand.
AGGCACTCCAAGGGGATCTGTCAAGGATGGGCGAGTGGGCGTCAACATGGCAAATGGGGTTCAATGTGGCCAAGTGCAAGGTGATGCACATTGGAGCCAAAAATCCTAAATATAAATACACATTGATGGGGTCTGAACTGGCAGAGACTGAGCAAGAGAGAGATCTTGGAGTTGTAGTGGATAACTCACTGAAAATGTCGAGACAGTGTGTGACTGCAATAAAGAAGGCCAATGCTATGCTGGGGATTATTAGGAAGGGTATTGAAAACAGATCAGCCAATATAATAATGCCCCTATATAAATCAATGGTGAGACCTCATTTGGAATACTGTGTGCAGTTCTGGGCACCACACCTTAAAAAGGATATTATAGCTTTGGAAAAAGTGCAGAAAAGGGCAACTCGAATGATAAAAGGGTTGGAACACTTTCCCTATGAGGAAAGGTTAAAGCGCTTAGGGCTCTTTAGCTTGGAGAAAAGACGACTGAGGGGTGACATGATCGAGGTTTATAAGATTATGCATGGGAAAGAGCAGGTAAAGAAAGAGGTACTTTTCTCCCTTTCTCACAATACAAGAACTCGTGGGCACTCCATGAAACTGCAGAGCGGTCGGGTTAGAACGGATAAAAGGAAGTACTTCTTCACCCAAAGAGTGATTAACACATGGAATTCACTGCCACAGGAAGTGGTGGGTGCTACAAGCATGGACGGCTTCAAAAGGGAATTAGATAAGCATATGGAGCAGAGGTCCATCAGTGGCTATTAGCCACAAGGTATAGCTAGGGGCTCTGGGGCAAGTGATGCTCTGTCTTCTTGGTGCTTGGGGGGGGGTCAACAGTGGGAGGGCTTCTAATGTCCTGGCCCCACTGCTGGACCTCCTGATGGCACTGGTATTTCTGGCCACTGTGTGACACAGAGTGTTGGACTGGATGGGCCTTTGGCCTGATCCAACATTGGCGTCTCTTATGTATGTTCTCTTATGTGTGCAGATGTGCACCTCTGGTGACTGAGCCCTACTGGGGGCCTGGAGGATCTTTGGAGAGATGGCTGAATAAAGCCTGCCTCTGTCTCACCTCTGGTATTCCAAGGAGGTCTCCCATCTAAGTACTTGCCAGAGTCGACCCTGCTTGGTGTCAACCCAGCCAGTTTGGTGTAGTGGTTAAGTGTGCGGACTCTAATCTGGGAGAACCGGGTTTGATTCCCCACTCCTCCACTTGCACCTGCTGATGTGACCTTGGGTTAGTCACAAGCTCTGGCACAGCTGTCCTTGAAAAAGAGCAGTTTGTGTCAGAGTTCTCTCAGCCCCACCCACCTCACAGGGTGTCTGTTGTGGGGAGGGGAAGGGAAAGGAGTTTGTAAGCCGCTCTGAGACACCTTTGGGTAGTGAAGGGCGGGGTATAAATCCAATCTCTTCTGCTTCTTCTTCGCTTCTGAGATCTACCAGTTGAGCACTGGACAAGGTTCAAGGTTTTGGTACTTACCTTTAAGACCATTAATGGTCTGGGACCCACATACCTTTGGGACACACTTGTGGTCCCTGGCCTGAGAAATATCCAGCCGTCCTCAACCAGGTGAAATTCTCTGCTAACATCCATGCCCTGCAGGACTTGATACAGTTCTGTGGGGCATTTAAAGCAGAGAGGTTCCACCAGGTTTTTGGTTGTGGACAGCGATGGCATCCATCTGGTTGGCACTCTCACCTCTTCCGCAAGGCAGGAGCATAATCGGAAACCTCGATCGCCATTTGATTTAATTTGACTGAAAACGTATTGTAATTTTAAATGTTTTAACTGATATATGTTGCTTTATCCACTGTTCACCGCCCCAAGCCCTGTTTACAGGGAAGAGGCAGTATAAAAATCAAATTTAATAATAAGCAAATAAATAAATAAATCTTCCCCATCTCCTGCCAGTTGCCATGCTGTGCCTGATAACCCTAATTACTTGATAGTCTGGTGATTGACCTGAAGTATTTCATTGCTGTTCAAGATACACCTGGAGAAGTCTGGCTCACAGAAATTGGATGCAGTCCGTTCACATAACCATGATCTGTAAAGATGTCCTCTGTGAGCTGATAGTAGAAAATGGATGTGTGAATTCACGTTGAACTAGAAATCTAAAAGAAGGCTCCTTTTCCAACCTATCCATCCCACACTTCCAGTATATGGCTTGGTCTGAAGTACCAGTTTGGTGTAGTGGTTAAGTGCGTGGACTCTAATCTGGGAGAACTGGGTTTGATTCCCCACTCCTCCACTTGCACCTGCTGATATGACCTTGGGTCAGTCACAAGCTCTGGCACAGCTGTCCTTGAAAAAGAGCAGTTTGTGTCAGAGTTCTCTCAGCCCCACCCACCTCACAGGGTGTCTGTTGTGGGGAGGGGAAGGGAAAGGAGTTTGTAAGTCGCTCTGAGACTCCAAGTGAAGGGCGGGGTATAAATTCAATCTCTTCTTCTTCTTCTTCTTCTACTGTGTTTTCTCCATAACAGAGAAACTATATATACAACCCTAAGAGCTTTTTCCTGGGTGTAAGACCCATTGAATAAAATGGCACTTACTTCTGGGTTGGATTGCTCCCTATGAATATTAGAAAAATCCTATCTTATATGAACGTATCTACATTTAATATTTATAATCAGAAACATTTTCTCAGAAAAATAATAGCCAGAGTTCAGCTCCTGAGAATTTTCAACTTCCGTCCAACAATGATTCCTAAACTAGGAATAACAATTTTTAACATTTATATAATATGTCCAAGTGTTCACAAAGCATACACACACACACACTCTTGTTCATTTTCTTTAAGGAAGGTCAGTATTATCATCCCTTCTACATGTGAGGAGGCTAAGAGATAATGACCTGACCTAGTGTCATTTAAAGGTTCATAGCTAAGATTAATCAGATACTTTTTTGCTCAGTGCTGTATAAAAGGACTATGCTACCCTAATAGTACATTGCAGTTTAAAATTGTGAAACTATAAGCAGTAAATTATATTGAAGCTAAGGTGAAAATATTCTCCTTTATTCCTAGATATGATAGTAGGAACTGTGTTTATTTTTAGAAACCTGTCAGTGTGCCACAACTACATTTACATTGTAATTTTTTTTAAAGTAATGTATGCTTAGTTTGGCAGGGGAAATATTTATAAGTGCTCCCTTTTTGAAAATTTGCCCTGTTTTCATCATATTTCTTTTGCTAGTTCCAGAAGAATCACTTCATTGCTTTTTAATGCCAGAGAATTTTATAACCGATCACATTACTATCATAACATTTCCATCACAGGTCATTTTTGAGATTTAAAAAACAAACACAGAAGAATTTCCCTTATTTGTCATAATCTAATTGTGGTTGCTATCCAATGGAAAGGTCTTCATCCAAGAAACATCTTCTTTTATTTTCTAACAGCCTGTATGAAAGGAACAAGTTAAATTTTGATAAAAGGCTATTTACCTGTAATAAGGAGTTCTCTCCCACACTTATTTAACAAGAATTTTAAATTAGTTGTGCTTGAACACCCAGCAGTTTGGCTTATATCCTACTTACTAATTATGAGCAGAGAGCCAATCGGTGAGTTGTTTGAATGTCTTTAAACACTATCACACTGCTTTCTCACACAACTAGAAGACTTTCTGTCACCTTTTCTTACAGTCACTACTTCTAATATTTAAAGGCACATAGTAAAAAGAAACCATTCAGTCTGAGATTTAAGTTGAGATTTATCACCTAAATGTTTCTGGTTGCCTTTGGTGTCTGCCCATGAATGCAGATAATCTTGTAATCAGTTTCTGTGATTACTTCTCAAATCAACACTGCTGACTGCACAGGTGCAAAAAACATGCAATGCCAGTGGCAATAATTTTTGAAGGATGTATCCCACTTCATGTTATGTTTATGTTTTACAAATGGACCACAGCCACAGAGAATGCTGCCTCTTCTCCAGTTCTTGGATTGGGCCAGAGCAGCCACAAACTGCATTGCACAAGTGGTTACTGCACAGGCTCAGTGCTGTTCCATGTGGTGCCATGCTGAAGATGAACTTCACCAGGGAACACTTGAGGTAATCCAATCAAGAGCTACCTGGCAAGTAAGTGAGACAGTTAGAACTGTTGGAAATATGTGTGTGTTGCAAGGTCTAATCCAGTCATTATAGGGTTAATCTGTTTACCTTGTGTGCTATTGTTTAGACTGACCTGGAAGGAAACTTGGCACAGAGCCAATGAAAACAAAGCCTGTGAAAGTGATGTCTGTTCACACACAATCATTGGTTAATATATTCAGGTGATTTCCTTCTAGGGGTCAAGAAGAAGAATCTCCATTACAGTTGTTGTTGTTGCTGTTGTGAGACTATGTGGTCGGTCTGCTCTGTAGCTGTAGAGATGTAGCCTTAGGTCTTTGTTATTTTGTAGACTTGTTAGATGTGTCCCACTCTGAGAATGGCAGCTCCACTTCTGTCAGGGAACATGAGTGTCAAAGGTAAGAAGGGCACTGTGCTGAAACAAAGGGAAATGTCCTGATAGTGTTTAGGGATGGGCACTTTCCAAATTTTGCCCCAGACCAAACTGACCCCATTCCCGGACTGGTTCTTGAACTAAAGTGTGGCTGGTTTGCAAACCAATTTGTGAACCAGTCCGGATGCAGAAAAGACCCCAGGGGGTCCCAGGGGCCCAAATTCTCAGCATAATTCCAGTGCACTCTCCTCAATGTACCCACCAAGTTTGCCCCCTCTTTGACTATGGAGGGCTGAGCTACAGACCCCCAAAGCAACAATGCTTTTCAATGGGACATCCCCTTCCCCCGCCGGTTTGGGAGTGACCAAAACTGATCTGGGTGAACTAGAGGCCTCCAACTCACACAGCCTGTCCCTGGGGTGGCCCTCCATGTGCCCCACAAGTCACATGCCTGCCGGGTCTGGGAGGTATGAGTAGCAGACCCCCAAGACCAGTGCCCCCCGGGAAACTTCTACTGGAGGACTTGTCCAGTGATGGTTTCAGACAATCCAGGCCAGAGCAGAACAAGTTCAGCTACAGGCCCCCAACTCCCAGAAGGCCATTGTCAGTGCCTTTGCCACTAGGAATGGTGGTCTCCTCCCTCTCACACGTACTTTGTCCCCGTGGCCCACCTGGAACCGGGGGGGGGGGCTATCATCCGGTGACCAAGACCAGTCCCATGGACTCTGCAGGGGAACTTGATGCGGAGGCCACTGATGAAGTACCTGAGCAGGAGGGCACCGGTGTGGGAAAACATGGTTGTATCCCACCACCTGTGGTCAGAGTGCCCTGTCTTCTCATCTACCCACACCCGTGACCATGACCCCTTTGGGCCCCCCTCATGCCCCCACATGTAAGACCCAGGTAGTGGAGGTGAAAGAGAGGCTGCTCAAGTTGCAGGGAAACACCGCAAGGGTCAGTGGGTTGGGAGCCTCGTTGGCAGAGGAGGGTGTCCAAAGGCAGAGACTCAACCCACCCAGGGAGAAGGGTTTTTCCCCTTTCAATGGGGGCAGTCGAGGCAAGTCCCCACAGCCAGCAGTCAGAGGAGAGAGTGGGATCCAAAGGCAGGGACCCCACCCAACCAGGGAGAAGGGTTTCTTTATTATGGCAGGGGCCGTGAAGGTAAGCTGCACAGTCGGTGTCAAGGACAGTTAGCCCCCCCAGAAATTGCTTCAAGAGTGGGGTGACCACTTGCCACAGCAGAGAAGAAACTGCCAAATCTGAGACCGCAGTGACCCAAGCAGAAAAGGGGGTGCTCTTTCAAAAGAGAAGAAATGCAAGCCCCACAGTCAGTGCCAAAGGCAGTCTGCAAGCCTCCCCCAGGAAACAGTTAGAGAGTGGGGTGCCCACTTTCCAGGCCAGAGAGAAAACCTGAGGTGAGGAACTTCAGCAACCCCGGTAGGCAGGGTGCAGAAAGGTGAGAAGACCCACAGCCCATGCCCAGCGGACTTTGCCAGCTTCACGCCCCAGAAAGTGGAGAGTTGGTCACCAAGGGGTGTGTGAGGTGAGAGGCTTCACCAACCCAGGGAGGCAGGATGCAGAAAGGGGAGAAGACCCACAGCCCATGCCCAGGGGACTTTGCCAGCTCCCTGCCCCAGAAGGTGGTTTGAGAGTTGGTCATCAAGGGGCACGAGAGAGAGAAGGAACTCTGAGGTGAGAGGCTTCACCAACCCAGGAAGGCAGGGTGTAGAAAGGGGAGAAGACCCACAGCCTGTGCCCAGGGCACTTTGCCAGTTCCAGCTCCCTCACTAACCTTTTAGATTTCTTTGAGAGAGTGAACGAACAGGTGGACAAGGGTGACCCAGTAGATGCTGTTTTCCTAGACTTCCAGAAAGCTTTTGATAAAGTTTGTCATCAAAGGCTCCTAAGTAAACTCAGCAGTCATGGGATAAGAGGACAAGTCTTTTGGATTAAAAACTGATTACTTAATGGGAAACTGAGAGAGTATAAATGGGCAGTTTTCACAGTGGAAGGTAGTAAATAGTGGGGTACTGCAGGGCTCAGTACTAGGTCTGGTGCTTTTTAACTTATTTATTAAGTATTTGGAGTTGGGAGTAAGCAGTGAAGTGGCTAAGTTTGTGGATGATACTAAATTGTTCAGGGCATTGACAACTAGGGAAGACTGTGAGGCACTCCAGAGGAATCTGTCAAGGCTAGATTGGCCAGTCCCCAAGTTGGGGCAGGATATCCCCCAGTTTGGAGTCCCTCCCTCTGCTTCAGGGCTATCAGGAAGCAGGAGAAATGGCTGCCAAAAAGGGACAATCTATCATTACTCCCTTCTAGTCTCTATGGAAGGGAGACAAGTTTAAGGGTGGAGCATCCCCTATGTTTAAAAGCTGGACTGTGCAGCCTGTGTGCAGTGCATTGAGTTGTTTGTTGGCAAGAGGAGGTAGGTTAGAGCTCTCCTTGTAGGGGCCAAAACCTGCCAGCATATCAGCCTGAGTCTGCCCACCCTATTCCACTCAGGCTAACTGGGCAGCATTCACCTTTTCTTTTCAAATTGTGTGTGTGTGTGTGTGTGTGTGTGTGTGTGACTGGGTCGGGTGGACGGAGAAGAGGCAGGGACTTACAACTTTACTTAGGTGCCTGGCTACACCTGCAGAAGCACAGCTTGACAACAGCTGCCTCTTGACTCAAGCTGTCCCCTTCTTTAACCAAGCCTCCCGGCAGTCCTTCAATTAGTCCTTCAATTATTCCTTACCCTCAGCCAGCAGCTGAGGGCTCTTGCTCTACCTCCCACTTGTCCCCCATGTGTGTGCATGGATGGCTTCCAGGGCAAGCTGCTGCCTGGCCCCAGCTATTCATCATGGAGCTTCCAGTTCTCTCCCCCCCCCTTCGGTCATTCTGGGGTAAGTGGCTCTGTGTGTGTGTGCCAGTGTGCAGGGGCTGCTACACTTAGTTCTTTGTAATTTCTCTCTCCAGGGTCTCTCTCCAGAACGCTGAGAAAACTGGAGAGCTCAGGGCAGCATCGGAGAAAAGCAGCTGCCTCCAGTTAATTAAATACAGGGCAGGACTGCAACAGCCTGAGCTTAGGTGTTGCATGCAGCTGCTCTCTCCTTGGTGCTTAGACTGAAGGAGTCCCATGCATCAGGAAGGGTTGGTGTGATTGACAGAGAGAGAACTTCAGGTATGTGTGTGTGTGAAAGAGAGAGAGGCCGAGGAGGAGGAGGAAGGGTGAGAGAATCTAAGCAGGTCTACTCAGAAGGCAGTTAGCATGTTGTAAATAATTTGCTTTCCTTTCTCCCCTTGTCTTTAACATCCATGTGCAAAAGAAGTGCCTGCTATCTGCACCTAAAGTGAACAAAGTTTGATTCGGGGGGGGGGGCATGGTGGTCTGAAGCAATAGAACAAAGCTTCCATCCAGTAGCACTTTTATGACCAACAAAGTTCAATTCTGGATATAAGCTTTTGTGTGCAGGCACACTTATTAAGGGGGCTGCGGTGGCTCAGTGGTTAAGATGCTGAATTGCAGACCGGAAGGTTGGTAGTTCAGCACTTTGAGACCTGAGTGCTGCATGATGGAGTGAGCTCCCATCTCTGGCCCCAGCTCCTGCCAACCTAGCAGTTCAAAAGCAAGAAACTGCAAGTAGATAAATAGGTACTGCTTCGGTGGGAAGGTAACACCATTCTGTGTGCCTCAGCTTCTAGTCATGCCGGCCACATGTCCACAGAAACGCCTTCAGACAGCACTGGATCTTTGGCTTGGAAACAGAGATGAGCCCCGAACCATAGAGTCGGATCTACTTGCAATTTCTTGCTTTTGAACTGCTAGGTTGGCAGGAGCTGGAACTAGAGACGGGAGCTCACTCCGTCATGCGGCACCCGGGTCTCGAACTGCTGAACTACCGACCTTCCACAGCCTGCAGTTCAGCGTCTTAACCACTTGAGCCACCGCAGCTCATCTGAGGTAGCCATTGCTATATGGGATACAATTGATGATTTAGGAAGCATTACAGGGGGTGACAGCCGTAGTCATATTTTATATCCAAGACAAGCACCTTTGAGCACACACTGAATGATTTCCCTGACCATGTCGTTCACCCCCACAGCTGGCATTAAGGGCCAGGGCTGCCTTCCAGCACTTCCCTTGGCACACTTCTGTGAGGCCAAGTCAAAGTAATTTTTACATTGATAAAGCATGCATTGGTGATCTAATACCAGCAGTGAAAGTGACACCAATGTTCTGTGCCTGCCCACTTTTCTGCATGGACACCTGCAAGTCCTTGTAAAGAGAATAATGTTACAATGATCTCTGGGAGAGTGTTTAAAATGGCAAATGCTCATTGGGGGATTAGGAGCTCTGCTTTCCAATAATTGTAATAAAGAATTATCTACCCAGTCTTCATTCAATAGCTTTCTCTCCTCCTCTGAAGGAGGATCTTAATTTTTTTTAAGGGAAAAAAAGACAGGTAAAAAAGCCACTTAGCATGCTTGCACAGTCACAGCTTCCCGTATTGCCAGTTAGAAGTTGCAGTCCTGATCTATGTGGGGATGCTGCTGTTTGGCCAAGCCCTGATCAGTCTTCTAAGTACAGCAGGGAAGAGAGCATGGATTTCTAGGATAGAAATAAAAT
>NW_015165292.1:339799-421490 GCF_001447785.1 Gekko japonicus
CGGGTTTTTTCAAAGTTAGAAATTTGCCAAAGTCCACTTGAAACACACATCACCAACATACACAAACTCGAGAGGCAGAAATGATGAGAAGCTAATGGGACAGCAAATACTGAAGAGCTTTTTTATTTATTTTGACAGCTTTGACATCAGTGACACCATTACCTAGATCTAAAAACCAACATAAAAGGGAGCTGAACCTGAAAGTTTGAGTTGTCTAAGACTTCCAAATAAGTTCATTTCCCAGCGAGCGGAAGAAACCAGTTCTAACACCCCTTGGGCCACCAGGCAATTGAATTCTGCCTCAATCTTGGGTTTCATTGCAATGGGGAGGTGCCTGGCCTTCACTCGAATTGGGCGGACTGAGGGGTCAAGGTCCAAGGAAATGGGGCCCTCGGTGTACCGGCCAAGTGTACCATCAAAAACTTTGGGGAATTCATTACAGACGGCTGCGAAGTCCGGCGCCCAGACCTGGTGGACCCACGTGACTGCCAACCCCAGGGGACCAAACCAGGAAAGTCCCAAGAGACTTGTGAGCCATCCCTCCACCAGCAGCAAATCCAAAAGTCCAGCAAAGTCCTTAAACTGTACCCGGAACTTGTCCCAGCCCTCGACCACCACAGGGTTCTTATTAAAGTCCCATAAGGTCAACCCCTGTGGCTTTTGCAGAAGGGATCCCCCCTGTGGACAGAGCATGCACAATATGTCGGCTGAAATAATGGAAAAGGACGAGCCTGTGTCCACTTCCATTCTACAGGGGGTCCCCTCAATTAACACCGTGACGGGGGGCAAGTTACATACCAGGTGCTGCTGGTGGTGGTGGGTTGAAAGGGTGTGCAGATTGATGGAATCAGAGTGAGCCGAGGTTCTCTGGTGCTGTCCTCATGAACAGCAGACACGGGCAAGGTGACCAGTTTTGTTGCACATCCTGCAGACAGCGTCCCTGAAACGGCAAGTCCGGCGCTCGTGGGCTTCTCCGTAGCTGGCACAGGACGTGGTTGAAGCGGGAACCTTTACTGAGGATGAGCCTTGGAAGGTTTCCATGCCACAAGAGCTGAGAAGCAGGGCCTTCTTTTTCCCAGCATCCACAACATCATGGTAGGTAAAATGGTTCTCCAGGGTCTCCGGCCATGTTTCCCATTGCTGCGGGCGAGTAACATGAAAAGCTGGGATGTTTGCCTGGGTGGTCGTGATCACAACTCACGGTGGTGGGTGAAGCTCGGAAAAGAAGCCGGAAACCTGGTGCTGCACAAGACCCGGAGTCAGTGGAGTGGCGGCGAGTGCAGTGGTGCATGGCGACCGGAGAAGCAGCATGATACGGAGTGGGGCGTGATGCTTTCGGTGCTGGAGCACGGTGCGATGCTCGGTCCTTCGGGGTCATTGTTCATGTTTGGGGTTGTTTCACCAGTGAAATGTACTGCGCGAGAGGCAGTGATTTCAGCTCATACATTTATTTAAGGTTTGGAACACGACAAAAAAACCTGGCTTGCAGGCCGGTTTATATTTGCAAGATACCCACACCCATGACACACACACACCACCGTGATAGAGTATTTACAGTGGCTGAGAGTTCCAGCCCTCCGATTGGCGCTGGCTAGGATCTGCTTGGATCATTGTCTCTCAGAGCGAAGCTCGGAGGCTTTGCATGACCATGTCGCGAGCTAGCCTCACACATTGTCGGATATGAATACATTACAGAGGGGAAAGGTGTCAGTTAAATACTGGGTTCTAGATGCATTGCAGTGATCAGCTCTAGGTTATTAAGTGGTTTCAGCAAACTACAAGGACAACTAGCAGGGCTTGAGTCCTGCTTATATTGCAGTCACCACCCCCAACACACACACACTCCCAGTGATAGGCTATTTACATTACACTACTTATCTATTGGATATCTCCAGGATCCTGGCAAGCTATTGTTCTAAAGTAGCAAGCTCGACCCATTCCTGGTGCAGCTAGAGGAATGGCTTAGTCTCAGTACATAATAGTGTCCTAATAAATGATGTGAAAGGTATGAACCACAAAGATATGGAGAAAGAGTATAGAAAGACACCAATAATGATCACCTTCTTTGACAAACCAGATTCCTCACAAACCAATTAGGTTACTGCAGCTGAAGTGGTAGAAATGTACCACAGTGTTATGCACCATAATAGTTATGCAAGTCAAGACTGCACAAATAAACTGCTGCCAAGAATGTTGCCTCATTCTGGCATAGCAAAAAAGATGTCTTGAGGATGGACAAAAGCCACTAGCATTGTGGAGAACATTTTGGCACCAAAATCCATACAATTGTTGCTGGAAAACCTGGATGCCACACACTTATTCTCAATAGGATGTAACACCTCCAACAAGGGAAACAAGAAATTCTTTCAGCTCATCCTCTCTTGCAGTTCACAGTATAGCTGAATACACCCGAATAAAAGCTGGAAGGGGAAATGACTTTCAAGCTCAGATATAGCAGAAGCTGAATACCTGATCTGTATTCAGCTTGGTTTGGTTTATGCCAGACTCACACTTCTAATAAACAAAAGGAGCAGAGGTCCATCAGTGGCTATTAGCCACAATGTATAGATGAAACACTATCTCTGGGGCACTGATGCTCTATATTCTTGGCACTTGGGGGACAACAGTGGGAGGGCTTCTGGAGTTCTGGCCCTGCTGGTGGACCTCCTGATGTCACCTAGGTTTTGGCCATTGTGTGACACAGTGTTGGACTGGATGGGCCATTGGCCTGATCCCACATGGGTTCTCTTAGGTTGCAGGTAAGGGGGACCTGCAGGTGCAATCCCTCTCCCCCCTGGTCTGTATATATGATTGTGGTATATATGCAGAGCTTTTGAGGAAATGGAAATGGAAAGTGACATGTCTTTCAAAGACGCTTTCTAGAATTACACACTTATTGCCACAAGGAGGTCAACTTTACTAATAAAATATAATCCCCATATAATTTTGATTTCATATCAGTGCTGCTATAGTGCTAGCACATACTATCTTATTTTCCATTCCTCCTCTTCTGTTCACTTTCCTTGGACTTTCCTATGTTGACTGTTCTGACACTGCCCACAACTCACAACTGCCATAGAAACATTGCCTAGGAGATGCTGCAAACACATGTGCAGAGTAGATCCATGTAATGCACACCCAGGCGGCACATTTCTCAATGCAATCCACATGTGGAAATTTGTTTTCATGTGTGCATCATACTTCCTGGATCAATCTGATAATATAAAATGCAGGGTTTTTTATTATTTGAAACAAGCTGTTTATATTAATGGATTTCTTTTTGTCCACTCTTGAAGCATTCTGGTAGCCGCCTTCTCTCTGTTTTGACAATCATCCTCTATTAGGTACAGTGGTATTAGGCTTTTTAACTTGAAAAATTGGATTTTAAAACTAGTGCTGATTTTATTCTATATTTAATTGTTGGCAGCCACCCTGAGCCCTGCTTAGCTGGGGAAGGAGAGGGATATAAGCTGAATGAATGAATGAGTGCTAGAATCTAGAAAGCTGGAACACGGTTCTGACATACTGACTTGTGGTTTTGTACCTCACCATTGAAATAGCAGTGGGAATAGATTGTAGGCCATGGACAGTAGAGCAGCAATATCTAAAACCACAGAACTCTATTATTATAACTTTCATGAGTGGCATTTTCATGGGGAAAATTATTGTATTGTTAGTTTTGTAAAAGGTAATTTACAGCATTGGAACATCAATGGATCTTAGTGTGTTTTGATATGTTTTTCTCCCTGCTTTAAAATGGGCCTTTCTGTTGAGCAGCAGAAAACATAAACAGGACAAATCAGAAAATACATCCATACTTTTGATGCATTTCAATTGTCACCATTTTCTTTTCAGTAGATGTGGTTTTATCACAGTAATTTTCAAAAATGAAAAAGGAAATATTATCTTCTGATTTCTAATTATGTACACCAAACATTTTATATTTACATAAATTTGACCCATACTATCAACAGAGGCACTTTGATCTACTTCTCTGTTGAATAGGCTCATGTGAAATGTATATACATGATTCACTTCCCAAGTTCACCTCATAAGGGATGTCTATTGACATCTGCAAAGACAGACAATAAATTCAAATTTAATCTTTTGAACCATGCTATTCAAGATCTTTGGCCACACCTACTATAATAATATCATGAATAAGCGATGGTGTATTAAAACATGGAGTCTTTTCTGTCACTGAGTGAAAAGATACATAGTTATTTTGTTTGTTGCTTTTAGTGTATGAAGCACTGAATAAATATACCTATGTTGGAAAATACCAGGGATACTAAATTTATATTATCTAACAAGTCCCCGAGCCAAACTAACATTGGCAAAGAACATCCTGTATGCAAACCATACACACATAAGCTCTGTTCCTGCAGTTGTGATCCCTGCCTTTACAAGGTTCACAACTTATTTATTTATTTAGACTTTTTAAATGCTGCTTCTCCAGGAACCTGTCTAAGGTGGCATTCAACTATGGACACATAGCCTGGCAATGTACAGTTTATATTCCTAGAAGGTGAAACACATGTAGAGAGGGGTGAACTAACAGGCCCAGTCCTGGTCCCTTCTATATGTGCACTTCCTATGGATGCTTAAATCATGTGTACCAGTCAAAGGAAAATGACTAAATGAGGAGATCCCTTACTTTCATCCCAATAACTCAAACCCTACGATCATCCAAAATTGACACACAGTCATCAGGACATCTACATACAATAAAATATCAACCTATGATAATCAATCAATCAGATACTTCTGTATTGTGCTGGCATGGGAAAATGGCAATTAGATTCTGTACTGGAAATTCTCAATAACCTCTCTCACTTACCAAGAATTTTTGTGTAATATGCACATTCTGGTATTTAGGATTACCAGGCTTCACATGGTTTCTGGGAGGTCTTTTCTGGAGCACTTAGAAGGGTATCCCATCTTTCCCCCCCAGTCTGGGACCGATTTAATTCTGTAGGGATAAAGACAAGACTTCAAAGTGAGCAAGACAGTGAAGTAAAGTGTTCTTTTGAGCTTTGTCTGAAGACTGCAGCTACCTCATACTGTCTTTAATTATCCTCCCCACCCACTGAGCCCAATATAGAGGCAGGGAAGGGAGAGGTGGCTGGCTAAACAGGAATGGCTCCTTCATGTTATTCTGAAATTCAGCCATGCTTTCATGTGATGCTGACTTCAGGTAAAGCATTTATGCATGAATGCATGCCTGGTCACACTGGAGTGCATTTATCGTGAGAGCAACACACTTGCCCAGGCCATTGATTGTTAATATGCCAATACTGCACAAATGTAGGCTGCCACATGAGAATTCTCTGGCCAGTGGGTTCATCAAATAATCCCTACAGCCCCAAAAGAGGATGTGATGAGATATTTCCTAAAAATTCCTCCATTAAACCTTATTGAGTGAAATTAATTGTGACCAGTCTAAATGTACTGTACATGACAAAGATGCTTGAGCTTGCTGTGGTCCTGGGTATTCTTGTCCTAGGTATTCTTGATCAGTATTGATAACCTGGATCCATTTCAGTCTGTTTCTGCTTAGATTTTGGAACTGAAACTGGATTGGCTGAATAGTGCAAAAAAAGAAAAAGAAAAGTGTACCACCTCTCTCTTGCCCACAGCTGGGATGGTGTGCATGTCCATTTCCCCCCAGGAGGGTAGGAAAGAAGAATGGCAGGGGATATCATCCTTCTGTCTCCAGCCTCTATCATAAAAAGATGGTTTGGTCAGGAACTTATTAGTATTTTGTGATCTGCTTCTCTGGGGCATCATATTGTGGTGACTGCACAATATGTTCTCAGAATTCCAGAATTACTTACAGGAACAACCAGTTTGGGGACTACTGTTTAAAAGGATTCCAATGGATTTTTAGACTGAATGAATGATGGACTTAATGAGGAGACTGAGTGGTCCTCTAGTTGTATTAAACCATGCTAATTAGGATAAGGTGTTACAGGAATGGAAATGAAGGTAATTATACATACTGGCTTTGGATGGAGAACCTTCATTTCACTCTAAGCTCCTATATATGGTACTTATTTGGCTGGAAGGGAGAAGAGCATATAATTCTCTGCTCCACCTTTTTCTGAGTAGATACCTTTTGGATGGTATGTTGTGTAGTAGCTTTAATATACATCTGTATATTTATCATCAACTTTGCTAAAGGTTAGTGAAGGATTAAAAATTGTCTTCTTTATAAGTGGTCACACTTCTTTTATATTGTTACAGATTTGCTATAAAGATTTCTTTTATTTCAGACAGGAGGAAAGTTTCCCCCCAGCTTTCTACATGCAGGTGTCTTATGCACTAAATAATTTACCTTAAGTGTTTATTATTTTCTGAATACATGATAATGCATATATACTTTATTTCAAACTGACCATTTTATGGGAAACACGGAATATACATTACATTAGGCTATTTTTTTCTTCGTTCTTTATAAACTTGTCTTTATAACCACATTCTGATGAGTTGCTTACAATTATGATGCAATCTTAAGAGGTGGCATGTGACACTCTTGAGGAATCCATTTAAAACTCCTCATGTTTTATGGGATGATTAGTCTCTTTAGGTGGTTTAAGTTGTTCCTTTTAATTATGATTTTAAAAGTGATGGTTGATGTTTACATTGTTGCATGAATCATTATTCACAGAGCAAGTTTAAGCCCACATAATTATGTCAAGGGTAAATTAGATGTGAGTCCAGGTACAGATCCTGTTTGTCCACACTGTGTGGCTTTCAACAGAATGTGCAATCAGATGGTTGTGTTTTTAAGTGCACTTATAATTGGGATGAACATATGTATGCATATCTAATTTACCTCACAATTTGTTAAAGGGGCTTGGAGACAATCACGTCCACATGGATGCTGACAGCAGCAATAGGTCCCTAAACAAAGCTTCCTTCTGCCCCCCAAGACCCAACACCAAGAAACCCCAGCCCAAGTTATGTGTGAAAACAAATAACATAACTTGCTGGGAGCATGAATATGCTAACATTTTATTCTTTCCATATGTGTCACATTTCTTTTACTTCATTTCTCACGTTTATACATATCTTTTATCCACTGATTTAGGGTACTATACATGGAATCGGTGTCATATGACATATGTGCGACAGTACATGTCTTCCAAACCCAGTCCTTGCCTTTCAGGACCTAGGCTGAAAGAAAACAAGTGGCAGGCAAATGGTTTCCCTTCAGCCTAACTCCCAGCTCTGGAAATATAGCCTTGCACTGTTGCTCCGATGCTCAACACCAGGGGTCGTTTCGTAGAAAAAGAGCTAGGGGAACTTATTAGCATAACTCATTAGCATATGCCACACCCCCTGGCATCACCAGAAGTGTGTCATAAGGCCACACCCACTGACATCACCGGAAGTGTGTCATAAGGCCACACACCCCGCCCCCAACGGTCCCGGCTGCCGCCGCCGGCTTTGCAGCTCCACTGCCGAGCCCCATGAGGGGCCCGGCGGTGGACCTGCAAGGCCGGCGGGAGTGCAAGGAAGCCCCGCGAAGGCCCTCCCTGGCCCCAGGCAGGCAGGGGTGGGGAGAGGCAGGGAGGAAGCAACTTACCCTCCCTCTTCTCCTGCCTCCTCCTGGCTAAATAAGGGCCGGAAGCTGGGTGGCCGGAAGCAGGGGGTGGGGCTTTGTCATGTGCCCCGCCCCCCATACCTCACCCGGGGGAACTGTGAACTCCCACGATCCCCCCCGAAATGACCTCTGCTCAACACCCTAAGACAGCATGAGGGCAGAATGTGTGTACAACCATTGCCATCAACTGTTTGGATGATTATTGCTTTCTTACTTCATGTACAGCCTGCCTTTCTCATTGAGATTCAATATTCTCCTCTATGTGGGAATAACTCATGATATGAAGCTTCTCTCGTACACACAATCTTCACAGAATCTCCTCATGCAACATGACTGTCTTTTCCTATACTTTGCGTGGGGGGAACTCTTACAAGCTATGTCAAAGTGCAATTAAATTTGCTCCTTAGATTTTGAACTATCGGATTAAATTTGTTGTTTACATTTTCAAAAGGTTTGAAAAACATTTCTCATGTATCTAGACAAAAGATACAGCATATGATTTCTACGAATTTTTATCTGTTTAGAGTTAAAGCCTGATTTCATGATCTGCTTGGGACATGACAAAGAGGCTGTCCTGACGTAAGCTGAACTAGTTGCAAAAATGTCATTGAAAAATACTGGTGTCAGATCAAGCCAGTACAATGGTGTGCTACAAGTCATACTGGGCGGACTAACTTCAGAACATGACAACTATAATGTAGAATGATTATAATTTTTAATGATGTGAGAAAAGCATGCAAATGGACTGTAGAAAAGCACAAAAAAGACTTACTTGGCATGGAAAAATGCATAACATTTGCAATGGCCATCAATGCACTCTTTGTGGTTTCTAAGAAACAAATGTGGTTGAAACTAGCTGCTTTAGCTTCAGACCACAAACAGGTGTGGAATATATTTGTGCTGTCAGACATTTTTTCTCAAGAAACTCTCTAAGGCTTTTTATGCAGAGTTTTCAACACAGACTTGGGGCACATCCAGACAACTTCCTGTTCTCTCATTGCCCCCCCAGTCAGAATAACGAGACAGACAACAATTTGGAAGTAAACAAGGGCCACTTTATTAACTATTTAACATAACATTGCGGCAAGGGACCAGCTAAGTGAGCACGGAACAGGCAAGGCAGGTGTCATTCCCTTGACCAACCTCCTTGCCCTTTTCTTGGGCAGGTCACCCAGCTCCAGTCTTGAGCCATCGGTCTGGCTCACGACCGGCAGCCCAGCAAACTGGTTGCCACCTAGGAGTGCCTCCCTCTAAAGCCTGACAACTTGCAGAGAGGAGCATACTCTAGGAGGTTCCCAGAGGAGGTGATCACCATTCCCCACCCTGGACCTGAATATCCGAAGGCAGTTCTTGATGACCCCCTCTTCCTTAATGGGGAAAATGCCGTAAGATGCTCACTGGTTCCAGTTTCTTGCCTGTACCAACCTGCCACAGCCAAGACCAAGCCTCTGCTTTTGTCTTTGCTCCCACTAAAAGGCCAAGGCTGAGCTAATCCCTTGCTGCAAGTCCTACCAAAAGAACCCATTGCCCTTGTCAGATAGGTGCACCCCATCAGCCCTATACAGGTCCTGGATCTCAACCCGTATGTCGGGGTGCAGTAAAAATTGCTCTAGACCACCCTCCATGGCCTTTCTCATCTGGAGGGGCAGAATAGCCAACCCAACTATCTGCACTCCAGGCCCTCTTGCTCTTATCATCGCAAGGTTGGCCTCCGCCTGCAACAACAGGGCCTTGCCCTTTGTGGCAAAGCAGAATAGCCAACCAGACTATCTGCACTCCAGGCCACCTTCCTCTTATCAACGTAAGGTTGTCCTCCACTTGCAACACCAGGGCCCTGCCCTTCATGGCGAGGCAGGGTAGCCAACCAGACTATCTGCACTCTAGGCCACCTTGCTCTTATCATCGCAAGGTCTGCCACCGCTTTCAACATCAGGGTTCAGCACCTGAAAAATAACTTAATAACTTAAATATATACATTAAACTTTACAATCCTGCACATATCTCTCATAGCATCTTGTAGCCTTCGCCTGCATAGCTAAATACTGGCGTAAGGCCTGCACGGGCATAATTCCATTTCAGAAAAACTCTCCCGACCAGCCTTCAAGTGTCTTTCTCCTGTCCAGCACGAGCTGTGCTAAGCCAACACTCTCTAGGTGTGAGTCAATGCACGACTACTGAGGAGAGCTTAAATCATCTTTAATCAACTTCACATGCATTCAGAAGATCATTTACTCACAATTGACCTGGGTGGAAAGTTACATCTTGTGATCTAGGTCAGTTCTATAGCCATGGTGAGAAAGAGATGGGCTTCCCCTCTCCTTGCAGTAAGGGTTGATGGACAAAGAAACAGAAAAGAACAATAAAACTCCTATCTTTGCGCTTCTGAGCTCAGGAAATTACTCTTAATGAGCCAGTCAGAGGGAAGCTTCTGGGACCCCTAACTGTGGACTCCAATTCCCAGATGCAACAAGTCTTAACAATTCCCAGGTGCAACAGAGCAGTTTTACTAAACTACAGATAAATGCTGGCTGGGGGCAGCACAGTCTTCCCTATACAGAAGCTGCCCTTCTTGAATCCAAAATTTCTTTCCGCACAAAGGGGTCATCTTTTATACCCCTGGTGACCCTAGTCCTATGGTGCGGTAGGTGCAAGGCCATCATGAACCCATACTGTTTCCTAACAAATGCCCAGCCATGTGCCACAACTTTCCATGCAAAGTTTAGGTGGCCAACCAGCTGCAGTGACTCCAGCAGGGTAATCTTCTCCTTCTCCCTGGCCATGTCAATAACATCCACAGTGCATTTAATATGTCAGCTGGTAATTTACATAGCTGCCCTACTGTGTCTATCACTATCCCCACTAAAAGTTAGCATTAGAGTAGGGCCTTCAGCTTTTTCTTAAGCAAGTGGAACTTCTATCTCAATAAAATTTGCATGGCCCCTACCTTTCCTTCCTGCCAACAGGAAGTCATTAAGATAGTGGGCAGTTCTGCATAGCCCTATCCTGTAACATAAGGCCAATTCCAAAAAGGAACCAAACCTCCTGAAATCAGCACAGGATACTGAGCACCACATGGGAAGGGCCCTATCCATGTAAATTTGCCCTCGAAAGCTTGAATCTGCTGGGGCAGGAGGTGAAGGATACACAAAGTTAAATAGACCTGCAGACCTAGCTAACTAGGCTTAGTGTCTGGAAGAAGCAGGTGAACTATATTTGTATGAACATTTATGTATGCTTTTTCACTGCTCAGTTTTCTAAAAATCAGTCTTAAAATAAGGCTGTCTCTGACTGTTGTGCTTCTCATAGATTCCTCTGACACACACTCTGGGATTACTGAGGAGCCCCCCAGTTACAATCTGTTATGTTTTGGACTGGCACTTCTGAAGACAGGAGCACACAGATGGGCAGCCAGTGTATCAGCACAGGATAATATGATCTCTGTTACCCTGCCCCCGCTGACCCCCTCAGGCTGTGTGCGCCATTTAGAACTTTTCCTCCACGCGGCCGCCTAACTGTCCCAACCACCACCCTTATGGGGCCTTTGCTGGGCTACCACTGGTTCCGTCTTGGGGAACCCAGTGCTCCTGCTGCCAGGCTGCCACCCCTTATGGATAGCGCCTTTCACCAGGCTCTCCCCCAAACACAGTCGTTAACTTTGGGGGCCTCCCCCAGGGAGCTATGCTGCCGTTGGGCCCCACCGCCCAAGCGCAGCCAACAGCACCGCCTGTCGATGAGATGCTGCTGCTGCCTCAGCATGCCCCACTGCGACTGTGAGGATGATGATGCCCATCACTTCTCTGCCGCTGTGCCAACTTCAATGCCAAGGGCCCTCAAGTAGGCCCCTATTACAACCACCCTGCATGCTCGGAGCTGTTGAGCTGTCGAGCACGCAGAGCAACTGACATCGGGTGGGGGCGGAGCCCAGCCTTTTCCAACAGAGTCGGCGCTGTGCCTGCCACCCACATCACGATGCAGCATGTCATGGGTGCTGTTGCTGCCCCGGCTTCCTCCGAGGTGGCAAAACAGCCCCCGAACCTCCAGCAGCTTTGCCGGGAGGCCAGGAGCTCCATTACAGCAACTATGTGGTAAATCAAGAACGTGGGAAGCCAGCAGTGTGTCCAGTAGAGGTAAAAATCACCATGGATCTAGTTGAATTGTAAATAATGCACAATCTTCACTGTGGCAGCACATGCCACAGCCTACGGTGACTGTAAGAAAAAGGTTTTGGGAAAGAGCAGCATGTATAAAAATGCCAGTGCATGTATGGTATGTACAAACATCACACATGTCCTATCTGTAAATTGTCACAGAGATTAACTTTATGGTCCCTTTCATACATGGACATACTAGTATCAAAACTACTTCTTCATAGTTTCTTCCCATTCCACTGCAGTAGTGGTTGGATGTGGCATGGTCTTGCCTGTATGTTTCTGGGTTTGCAAACATGATTGTTGTTGGTGTGTACTAAACAAGACTGACCATTTTTAGTTGCTTGATTTTCTGTAACAGATGAGCCATTCATCTAACTTTCCATACTTAAATTTAAATGAATTAATGGTTGCAATTTGGTTTACTCAAAGGTTGCAATAATATTACAAAAAGGTTTTAGGGTACTCAAAGTGCTTCAGGTGACCTCACCTATAAAATAGCCTCTAAGTATTACTGCTGAGAGTGGCTTGCCCATCACCACCTAGAGAGCTCCCGGAAAGTTCTCATAATGGAGGGAAGTAAGCAGTGGGGTCCCACAAGGATCAGTATTGGGGCTGATACTATTTACTTTATTCATCTGATCTGGAACTAGGGGTGAGTAGTGTAGCAGCCAGGTTTGCAGGTGACACAATATTATTCAGGATAGTAAAAATCAAGGCTGATTGTGAAGAGCTCCAAGGAGACCTCCACAAACTGGGTCAGTGGATGACAATGTGGCAAATGAAGTTCAATACTGGTAAGTGCAAGGTGATGCACATTGGGACAAAAAAAATCTCCACTTCAATTAGGCTAGTGGGGTCTGAACTTGCTGAGATGAGATGGGGAAAGATCTTGGGGTTGTAGTGGCTAGCTCAATGAAAGTGTCAACCCAGTGTGCTGCTGTTGTAGTAAAAAAGGCAAACTTTATGTTAAGGATTATTAGGAATAGGACGCTACATAAAATGGCCAATATTATAATACCCCTATATAGATCTATGGTATGGCCTCATTTGAAATACTGTGTACTGTTCTGGTCACTGTATCTCCAAAAGGACACAGCAGAGTTGGGGAAAAGTACAGAAGAGGGCAACCAAGATGATTAGGGGTTCAAGCGCCTTCTGTATGAGGAAAGGCTGAAGAATCTGGGACTTTTCAGTTTAGAAAAGAGACAACTAAGGGGGGACATGATAGAGGTTTATAAAATTATGCATGGGGTAGAGAAAGTTGACGAAGAAAATCTTTCCTGCCTCTCCCAAAATACTAGAACTCAAGGGCATCCAGTGAAGTGGATGAGCAGTAGGTTCAGCATGGACAAAAGGAAATACTACTTTACACAGAGAGTGATTAAAATGTGGAATTCAATGCCAGAGGATGTAGTGATGGCCACAGGATTAAACAGCTTTAACATGGGTTTAGATAGATTCATGGAGGATAAATCTATCAATGGCTACTAGCCATGGTGACTGAGGGGAACCTCTATATTCAGAGATACTAATCCTCCGAATCCCAGCGTCAGGAGGCAATATCAGGGGAAGGCCTGGGCCTCTATGCCCTGTTGTTGGCCATCCAGAGGAACTGGTTGGCCACTGTGTGAGACAAGATGCTGGACTAGATAGTCTGAACTAGCAGGGCTCTTCCTACAACCAATCCTGAAACTTAATTGGAAATGATCTGAACAATCTATGATGGAGGAACTCTCCCAGCTTTGATTATTTCAGATTATCACAAATCTCGGGGAGGAAATACAAGTTTTTTCCTAAAGAAAATAGGCATAGGTAGAGTCAGCTCATTCAAAATGGATGGTTTTTCCATATTACTAGCAATAAGATTTGGGATTTAACTAAATTAGAAGGGGCTGATATCAATTATTTTACAAGTTGGGCTGATATCAATTATTTTACAATGTATATATTTATATTTATGAATTTATATTCAACTTCACATTCCACTTTTCTATTGAAAACAATACTGATGGTGGTTTACGTGCAATGAATACTTCCATACAGTAAAATTACTCTACCTTTTATGCTAATGAGGAACGAAGTGAGAAAATCCTAAACAGGTCTCTCAGAATCCTACTTGTTTCTATTCAATGGGGCTTACTCCCAGAAAATTGTTCTTGGGATTGTAGTGTTTGATTTTAGGCTTTCGGCTCTACTAACTTCCTTCTACCCCTTAGGGCAAAAGGAGATACTAGGAAATGCAGGGGACCTTCCCTTGGGCTTCACTTTTAATGCTAATGCAGTGATTGTGAGGCTTAGAAGACAAGGAAAAGACTGCTTGATCCTTCCTTGGCACACTGGCAGTTCCTTGCAGTTGCCCTACCCACCCCACATTCTTGTCTTCTCAGGAAATGACAGGACCATGTGGTTCTTGACAAGGCAGCTAGTTCTTGTCTTGCATATATAGCCATGTTTTGTACAAAGCATTTTTTCCACCCACCTTTCTTTTTGGCATTGGGTGCAACTTTTTTTAAAATGCATATTTCATCTGCAGAAATTTTGTGATGACAGCAATCGTGTAACTTCTCTTAATCCCCTTATTTTTCTCTTTACACATGATGAATATGATTATGTTTTATTGGATTTATACCATCACACACCTCTGTTGTCACATGCTTGCCTACCCTAGCTATAAAAACAACATGGTGATGGTTTTATCTTCCCAGTCTCGGACTTCACCCTACATGTCATTCAGATTTTATAGTTTGTGTGAAATGTACACTCATTTGGCAACAAAGTGATAATTCATGCCATGCTCTGTGAGCAATTACTCATCTGAAACTTTCAGCAACTCATTTTATGGGTAAACATTGTTGTATAAAAACTATATGTGTTGCAAGAAAACGCCCAAAGTCCTCTGCCTGTCAGGGGAATTTGAATTGCATTTTATTTTATGTGTTTTACTTCTGCAAAGGTATATTTGACCTCTATGAATGTATTATGGGCTGGCATCAAAAAGACTGGCTGTTGGGGCAGATTATAAACCACTGTTGCCCAAACAAAAGATCATGTTGAGTCAACACAGGCACACCCACTAGCCCTGCATCATTGCAAGGAAAAACTTTTTAAGGTTAAAATAAGCCATGGGGCTGTCTTGAAGACCAAAGAGTTGAAATGAGACTGGGTGGATTTGTACACTAATTCCAGAAAAATTTCATTCCATGGGACAAAGAACAAAACAACCAACTTGTAATTAAGTGTTACTGTGATTATTATGCCTCATGCTGCTGTTCCAGATAGAATTGGTGGCCCATTCTGTCTTCATGTTAGCCATTTTAAGAATAATTTTACAGGTTCTTGTCTGTATTTCTCTGTTGTACCAAATGATTGCATTGATCCTAAATATACATGTACTGGCAACAACCTACAGTTAGCTCCATCTTGAAACCCTCGTGCGTCACTAGTTAGTATCCTATGCAAGGCAAAAGAAGCAAATGAGTGACTGGAAGACAAGAAACAGAGAGCACAGCTATTGCACTAGAGTATATAGCAACCTTGCTACAATCCACCAATCACGGTGCAGCATACTAATGATGTCCCTGAGATAGGCAGACATGGAAGCAGCCAAACAGTGGACACTGATGTCATCATGCTTCTCTGATGTTGGCTCAGCACTGTCCACATGCACAAGGGAGGAAACAAAAGGAACATAGCAGTCTTCACTGAAAGGAGGATAGTGGCATGAAAAAGAGGAGCCCTGGAAGGAACACATGGGCTTAGATATGGGCTCAAGTATTCTCCTGTAGCCATGTTCTCTTTTGCCAGGTACACATATGAGGAAGGAAAAATGGCCATGCAAGCCAAACCACTGCCATGCATCAGTAGCTCACTTGGCAGAGTTCAGTGGCTGAGTGGTATAGAGGGCTATAGAGCACTACCCTTGTGACACGTAAAGTGGATGCAAACAGTAGGGCAGCAACAGGAGAATACATGCCTGGACAATTCTTTTCCTTTCATCTCCCAGTAGCCCACCAGGGAAATACATCAATCTGATGAGTCCCACTGGGAGGGGGGATGCTAAGAAAGCAAAGCACACCTTTTGCACAGCAACAGACTGATTAGCAATAAAAAAGAAGGAAGAAGTACATACAGCTGCTGTCAATGCCATGGATGCCTGGGGATTCCTAATGTCTCATTGTTGTGAGCTCCGCTGTAGTGTGGCCATAGGACTGCCGCCAAGTATGCAAAGCCATACTTGGCTTATTAGGATGCCACCAGTGATTAGGGTGAGTGAACAACCTGAACAGCCCACCCTGCCCTGCCTCCTTACAAAACTATGCCTGTACAAACATAAGACAACCACTGCCACCCCCTACCAATATAAGTCCCATGTTAAAAACAGTGGAGGTTAGTAATTGGCAGTGGGTAAAAACCAACCACTATCTATCAAATTAAACAGAGACACAGTTGTGACACAGTCAATATGTTTATTGTGTGAATCAGGCACAGAGCTCTGAAAGTGAGGCAAGTAAATGAGGTTGCAAACTATCTTATCCCAGCCTCTGAGAATTTCATTAACAGTTGTATTTTCCTTCTTCATGTGTTATATGGGGAATTTTAAAATTATGCTAGGATTAGGGCTGTCATATATTATGCCAATGCTTGGGATATGACTGAGGTTGCTTAGGATGCCAAGTCAGCCTCAATCAACCCCTGGTGGGCCCCTGGCCTGACATGGCTCTCTTCCATGCCAGCACCTGTATTACAGCAGACTGATACTACTGTGATTATGGCATGGCTTGGCACAAGTGTATCTCAAGTATATCTGGTATATCTCTGATATGTGCTAGTGTAGGGCTTTATTGCCATCTTAAACCATTTGGAAGCAGAGCTTCAGATGGCACTAAAAGTCATTTGCCTTACTGTATCTATACCACTGGCCTTCGTGCCATGTTACTATATCCAGTCTAGAACCCTATATATGCAGTGCACACAGAGAGCTCCTGCATCTGCTGGCTTCCAATTTTGCCCTACAATGTCCAGTGGCATAGAACATAAGAGAAGCCATATTAGATCAGGCCAATGGCCCATCCAGTCCAACACTCTGTGTCACACAGTGGCCAAACCCCAAGTGACATCAAGAGGTCTACCAATGGGGACAGAACTCCAGAGGTCCTCCCACTGATGCCCCCCAAGCACCTAGAATGCAGAGCATCACTGTCCCAGACATAATGTTTTCTATACCTTGCGGCCAGGGTTCCCTCAAAGCTGAGTTAGCATGAGGTAGCTCATAGTTCTTTAGCCCCCGGCTCACACATTTTTTGTCTTAGCTCAGGAAGGGTGGCTCCAAAGCACACTTGCTCACAACTGTAATGTCAGTAGCTCACAAAGTAGAATTTTTGCTCACAAGACTCCACACTTTAGGGGGAACATTGCTTGCGGCTGAAAGCCACTGATGGACCTCTGCTCCATATGCTTATCCAGTCCTCTCTGGAATCTGTCTGTGGCTGTAGATGCCACCACTTCCTGCAGTAGTGAAATTCCACATGTTAATTATTCACTGGCTAAAGAAGTACTTCCTTTTATCTGTTATAAGCCTACTGCTCATTAATTTCATTGAATGCCCACATGTTCTTGCATTTGTGAGAAAGGGAGAAAAGTACTCTTTTCTCTACCTTCTCTATCCCATGCATAATTTTATAAACCTCTTATTATGATACCCCTCAATCGTAGTTTCTCCAAGCTAAAAAGCCCTAACCTCTTTAACCTTTCTTCAAGGAAGGTGTTCCATAAATCATTTTAGTTGCCCTTTTCTGCACCTTTTCCAGTGCCATAATATCTTTTTTTGAGGTATGGTGACCAGAACTGTACACAGTATTCCAAAGGAGGCCACACTATAGATTTATATGGGACATTATGATACTGGCTGATTCATTTTCAAGCCCCTTCCTAATAATCCCCAGCATTTCATCTGCCTTTTTTATTGTAGTTGCAATAGAAGGGAAACAGAAGGGAATGGAAGGGAAAAGGAAACACCATCTTTGAACTCTACCAAGTTTTAAAGCATTAAATTACTGCAACTAAATGGTAACACTGCAAGACTATACATCATTTAACCAATGACATTCAAGTCCCAGCCAGCCACTACTTTCTTGCTTACATACTAGTGCATCAGAGTCTTCTGCTTAGTGTCTATATCAGGGATGTCAAAAATGAGGCCTGAGGGCCGGATCAGGCCCCTGGAGGGCTTCCATCAGGCCCGCAGTGGAACTGGCCATCTCCTGCTTCCAGTTCTGCTGCTGCTGCTGCATCATAGCTTGCTTTGCCAGGCTCTCTTAATAACTCAGCCATTTCATGGTTTAACCTGGGTCCTAGACTCAAAACTCTGAGCATGAGATTTCTGTGGTGAATATCCTGACCCCAGCTTGGCTTTGGACCACATTTCTGGTTAGTGATTTGAACTTGGCTCTGTGTTTCTGGCTCCTGACCCTGGCTTGGCTTTTTAGACTTTGCACTGTCCTCTTGGCTCCTGACCTTGGCTTGTTCTGCACTCTCTTTGTCTGGCACCCCAGCCCAAGACACCTGGCATCACATTTTATGACACACATGGCCTGGCCCAACAAGGTCTCATTTATGTCATAACTGATAAATCTACTCTTTACAGCCGCAAAAAAATGTTATTGCTAAGAAATGGAAAGACGAACATCCTCCGACAAAAGTATGGGAATATTTTTTATTAGAAACCGTTTCCATTTTTAACACGAATGATCAAAATGAATGTGAACTAATGAATCCAACTGGTAAATGGTATCCGATTGTGGATAAGTTAACCTTTGAGTCTTTTGATTGGAAAGCGATTAGTGCAGCACAATACTCATTGTTATTAATAAGCTAGCAAACTTTTATCAGTATTTGAGTAAGTCAAATTGGAAGTCTGTATACACACTGACATATATATGAAAAATTGTTAAGATGTTGTTTGAGAACCTGTTTTTATTTGTTATGTTCTAAGTTAAAATCTAATAAAATATGGTTAAATTTTTTTTTTTATGTCAGATCCAGCCCTCATAACAAATGAGTTTTACACCCCTGGTCTATATGATAAGCCATTCCAAGATATTACATTTACATCTGCATGTAATAGATGCATAGGCCTGGCGTGATCTGGTCCATGGGGTCGCGAAGAGTCGGACTCGACTGTGCGACTGAACAACAAAAGAATGACTCGGATTGTGTACAAAAAATTATATGGGCTTTTGTTTTTTTTAATTTAAAGGAACGTTTTAAAAATATGTTTGTTCATGGCTCTTTGCACTTTACTAGGTCTTTTGATAGCTTCCTAGCATAATAACAAGTTCTCCTCCCCTGCAAACAAAACCCTGGCAAAATTTAACTTATAGCATAATTATACACATGAGGTAAATCATTAGTAAGTGAAATGAGCTGTTTTCTTTTAAAACTATTCCACTGTTATGCTGCATCAAGATTGCCAGATGGCAGCTTTTTATTCTGACCTTCAGGTGTTTCTTCATGGATATCAGTTTATTTTCAAATATTTTATTTATTTCGAAAGCAACAGAAAGAACAAAAAAAATGAAGGAGATGAGGGAAATAAAGGCTCCTAGAAGAGTGGTCCTGTATCTCAAGAGATGATGTGGTTGTCACCTCATATACAGACAAGGAGGCACTTCTAGTGTGGAAGTGGATGGGCTGCAGGTATCATCCTAAACAGTGGCCCCTTTTTTGTTTGTGATATTTAGGCTGCGGTCACACGGGCAGGAAACTGCGGGGAGGGAGCGTGGCTATTTGCACCGGGGCAACATACCTCACGGCAGCGGGAGCAGACGTCCCGGCGAGGTCCCAGCGAGGTCCCGTGGATTAGGTGGAGGTGCCAATCACACGAGCATCCGCATCTCCAGCAAGAGCCGATGGGAAGGGGACGGAAGGAGCCGCCCCCTCTGGGAGGGCCGTGCACAGCCCACTCTGGGCAGGGTCCATGGGCCGCTCACAAGGAGGGGAGGGGAGGGGGGAGTAACCCACCAGGTTCCCCCTCCCCACCAGCATCCCGCCTGCCCTCCCCCCAGGACACGCGGCCCTCTCTGCCTGGCCGCTGCCGCACACCCCCATCGCAGCCCCCCGTGGCCCTCCCCCGACCCTAATGATGCCGGGCGCCTTTGTGCGCATGCACTGTTGAGCGCTTCGGGAGCATGGGGGGGACCACCCGGTGGGTGCCGGATGCCACGGAAGCCCAGCAGGGACGCGATCAGGCACCCGCCATTGCTGCGCAGTTCCCGGAAACTAGTACCTCGGAGGTACTAGTTTTTTACTGCGCTTCTTCCGACGGTGGCCACGGATCAGCCACGGGAGCTCTACGCTCCCCAGATGTTGCGGTGAGATCGCGCCCAGAAACTCCACTTCTCTTCCGTCCCTCTTGCGTGCCTGATGCTCCGTGTGACCGCGGCCTTAGTTAGACTACATGATTTATCAGTTGCTACCCAAATTTCGCCTGAAGCAAAATTTGAGGTAAATGTTGGCATTTATTTTCAAGTGAAACACCTGAAAAAGAAATCTGAATGAATTCAAAATAGCTTTGATAAGTTTGGCAACGGATCAAGTTCAAGGTGCTGATCTTAACCTTGAAAGCCCTAAATGTTCTGGGACCATCATATCTGAAAGACTGCCTCTCCTTGCTTTGATCCTTCACATCGCCTTGTGTTCTCAAATGGCTTGCCACTCATCCACTAGAGCACGGGCCTTCTCTGTGGTGGCCTAGTCCTGGAGGAATGCTCTGTCAGAGGATATGTGTGCCTTGCAGAACATTGTTAGCTTCTGCATGGTTTGCAAGAGAGATCTCTACCAGCAGGCCTTTAATTAGTCATTGTGTATGTCTCATGATTCTTGCTTCCACTGGATCATTTTACTGTTGGGTTGCTGTATGCTGCCATGTTTTTAAATAGGAGTTTTAGATAGTTGATTTAAATTGTGTTGTATTATATATTTTTATTCCTAATGTTTTCAAATATTGTTTACTGAATTGCATTTGTTATAAGCCACCCCAAGCCTTGCTTGTTGAGGAAGTGGTGGGGTACAAATTTGATAAAATAAATGAATTAATTGATTAATAAGCCACCGGAGAACTGCACAAGAGGCAAGATGAGGAGGTGATGGTGCCTGGCTAAGCCTGTTCAAGATGAGCCAGACACTGGCACCGAGCATAGCCAAACCCCATGCAAGGTGGGGCAGATGGCAGCACCCAGGCCAAGCACTGCATGAGGCAAGGTGAGGCAGAGGGTGTCACCCGTCTGAGATCCCAGGAAGCAAGACAAGGACCAGCCTGGGCTAGCCCCACACGAGGTAAAGCAAGGCAGGGGATAGCACCCAGGCAAGCCCCACACCAGGCAAGCCCCACACCAGGAAGCAAGAATCACGAGACATACACAGCTGACTTGAGAGAGGCAGTGCCTGGCCAGCCTGTGACCTGTCTGAAGCACGCTGCCACTTTCTCCCTCCTTCCCTCTTGCCAGTAGAAAGGGCTTGGTGGAGCAGAGTTTTTCATTGCTTTTCTCTGCCTCTACATGCCCTAGAAAAGACAGGTGGAGCCAGCGGAAAGAAGAAAAAAGTCCTCCTCTGCCGTTTCCACTGGCAAATGTGTGGCAGGAGAGAAAATGGAAACTTCTCCCTGTTTGCAGCACTCTTTCACAGTGCTGAGCAAACAAGTGCTTTTTAAGGTGAGTTCTCAAGATTTACATCTGATTGCAAGTCTAGTTCTACCCTAGTGACCCAGTATGACCCATATGTTTAGATATTCTATAGCATTTCTTTTGAGAAAATTTGATAAACAGGATATCTGTACCTTAAGGGAAAAGAAGGATTCCCCCTCCCACGCACATATACCCAGAAAACTGAACAAATTTGTAGCAGAGTTCTGGGTGCCTAATGTCAAATCACACACAGATTCTAATCTATGACTAATATATATTTACATTACAGCTACTTCTATCTTAACATACCACATTTCTGAGTCAGTAAAGGGGCCTCTTATTTCTCTGTCCTTGGCTTGTACCTACCTCATTATATCCCCAGTATTATGTGAAGACCAGGGTACAAATGCCCTCATTCAGATGTTCCTTGTTATCATAGCAGTGAGTGTTTAGTCATTTGTAACCACTTACGTTAGTTTATTTATGAAAAGGTTGATATATCCTGAAGGTACTGCTATAGGATTATTCATCCCCATATGCATACCTGCAATCTGATACTCATTATTAGAGTGTCATCATCAGCATGTGTGGTTTGTGAAGTTCACGATGCAGTAGAAAGGCCCTCAGCATGCTAAAGACACCAAAAACACAGGGGATCTCTGGCTGACTCTCCTCTACTGGCTCTCCAAGTTTGATGATGATTGTATTTACGGGGTCCAAGTTAAGGCTTCCAAAAAGAGATGCCCCCAGGAAAGTGCTTTCTGGGGAAATGACAGGTGCAGTTCAGGAGGTTCAGGAGTCTATTTAACGGGTCCTATGCAAGCTGGAACCACCACACTCACAGCAGATCTCCAACTCTCCTCTATTTGCCCTCCAAGTTTGGTGAGGATTGGATTTACGGGGTCCAAGTTATGGCCTCCCAAAGAAGGTGCCCCCATCCTCCATTGTTTCCAAAGGACTAAGGTCAAACCAGAGAATCTCTCAGTAGAAACTAAAGGTGCTAGCCATGCCCTCTGCTGGGGGAGGCTTTTATTTAAGGCAGCCTCTTGCCAGAGGCAAAGCTGACCCAGCTGAGCTCTGAGAAGCAGCAGGAGATAGAGGGACTTGTTAGATATGTCCCACTCTGAATATGGCAGCCCCGCCGCTGTCAGGGAGCATAAGGGTCAAGAGGAAACAGGGCACCATGCTGTGGATAAAGGGGATGTGTCCTCAGAAGGGACCTCTTCTTCAGCTGATGAGTGGGTATCCTTTTGCACCAAGGAACCATCCCTGCACAGGGAGGGAGGGGGGCTCTTGGTAGTTGGTGATTCGATCCTTAGGCAGGTAGAAAGCTGGGTGGCGAATCTGCATACTGACCGTATGATGACTTGCCTGCCTGGTGCAAAGATAGCGGACATTACGGGTGTTCTAGATAGGCTGGTAGAGAGTGCTGCAGAGGAGCCAGTGGTCATGGTACATGTTGGCACCAACGATTTCGGGAAATGCAGTCGTGAGGTCCTGGAGGAAACCCAAGGCCAGGACCTCCAAGGTAGCCTCCTCAGAAGTACTACCTGTTCCACGCACAGGATCGGAGAGACAGGTACAGATCAGGAGTCTCAATGTGTGGATGAGACAAGGGAATTAGATAAGCATATGGAGCACAGGTCCATCAGTGGCTATTAGCCACAAGGTAGGAGCTCTCAGTCCGGGGCAAGTGACACACTGTATTCTTGGTGCTGGGCCAACACTGGCTTCTCTTATGTTCTTATGTGGGGGGCATTTTTGCAAGCTCAGCAGAACTAGTACAATGTACCCAGAAGAACCAGTGCTACTCTGGCATTGCAAACTGAACAAGACTAAAGTCAACCAATGCACATGTTCTAAACTGTATAGAAAGGAACCCCTGCAAGCTACACACACCAAACACACAGGGAACTTCACCCTACCACCTGCTCCTCTGCAATCTCTCTTGAGTTGGGGATGTATTACATTTATGGGCTCCCAGTTATGGACACCCCCCCAAGGTCTCCCCAATGGTCTCTCTGGAAAAGACAGCTACAGTTACAAGAATCTATGGAACAGCTCAGGAACAAGCCAGTGAAACCCAACTCACAGGGAAAATTCACCTGGGCAGACCCTCACCAGCCAGAAACTGGAAGCAAGGCAAGCAATCCATCTAAAGGCAGGTTCCAAAGAATAGAAAGGCAGTCATCCCGCATTTCAACCAGAACTCCCCAAAATTCCCTTACAATATGTTGCAGGGCACCCCAGTCCCAACAGACAGGTGAAAATCAGTTTTCCACTTACAGTGATTAGTGATGCCAGCCATGACAGAAGGGCAGACATCCGACAGAGGCTCCCCAAAGTTACCCCTTGACAGCTTGGTGGAAAGGGTACCTCAGCCCCACCAGACCAGTGGAAATCAGGGTTTGTTTTTTTTTCATTTAAAATGATCATGGTGTAGGTGTTGTGTTATGAAGTAGATGTTGTTGTTTCATGATGTAGGTGTTGGGTGAGGGAGCCCACACTGACCCAGAAGAGGTGGGCATACTACTACCCAAGTGCCAAGAGCTCTGCATTCCAGAGAACAATGCTGTCTTTTATCTGAGGGTCACACATACAGGTCAGCCTATACTCCCCTTCCTTGCAGAGAGCATGCAACCTGGTGGTGATGAACATCTTCAACCTCTCTGCCAAGACCCTGGCCCATGGGAGAACAGCTGTCCACTTGAAGCCTGACTCCAGTGCAAAGGTGGTCAAGTCCAGCCCTCGAATCAGGGGGATGACTTCCCCTATCCTAGCCATATGGTTGCAGAGCACATCAGTGGTGTCTTGGAAGGGGTTGAGAACACACACTGCCAGTCACTGACGCTGATGCTGAGCTCCTCTGTCCCATGCAGGATGATCATGGAGGAGATGACATCCTGCACTGTGCTCTTTTGCTCCACCAAACATGCAATCATGATGTAAGTGGAGTTCCAGTGGGTGAATAAGTCCAGGATGAACAGGCATTTATTCTCATCTCCCTCCCCTGTCTCTCACACAGCAGATGGGCAGACTTGATTCTGTGTGAGAATTGGGTGGCCATGCAGTGGTAGTCTCCAGCAAGGCCTGCATCTTGAGGGTGGCAGTCACACATACAGTGTCCCAGGTGCCCCAGTGTCCCAGGTGGCCCTGAAAGTGCTCCTCAGTCCCAGAACACCCTTCACCAGTAGGTGAAATGTGTGCACCAGGCAGATAATGTTCTTGAGGCACACAGCCTTCACTGCTGCCAGCATGTTGGCACTGCTGTTGGTGTCCATGTAGCCAAGGATGATGTTGCCACCACCCACCCTCTCTCTCAGGCTACTCTGTATAAAAATGTGGGTCCTCAGTTGAGGAACCCACTAGGTAAGCCCCTCTGCTTGGCGTCAGCAGAGAGACTGGTGGCTCAGAGCCTTGAGTCACCTACAACCCCCAAACCCCAGCAGGGGAGATGATTCACATTTAAAATGTGAGGCCTCAACTGATGAACCCGCTAGCTAAGCCCCTCTGCTTAACATGAGCGAAGAGACAGGGTGGCTCAGAGCCCTGAGTTCACCTAACACAAAAACCCCAGCAGGGCAGAGGAGTTCCCAAGCATGAGGAAATGTGTTCTGCCAGTTCACTTTTAAGAAGTTCTCTGCCTTTCTCTGTAACTGTGAACAGCCAAGAGAAGAGAGGCTGCAGATGTTGCCAATACACTAAAGGCGCTCAGGTTCTTTGACTTATGTGGCTAGCCAATAAGCCATACAGTGAAAACAATCTTCCAGGCAGTAAAGGGGAATAAAAAGTATTTATTCAAATAATAAGAAGAAGAGGAGATTGGATTTATACCCCACCCTTCACTTGGAGTCTCAGAGCGGCTTACAAACTCCTTTCCCTTCCCCTCCCCACAACAGACACCCTGTGAGGTGGATGGGGCTGAGAGAACTCTGACACAAATTGCTCTTTCAGGAACAGCTGTGCCAGAGCTTGTGACTGACCCAAGGTCACATCAGCAGGTGCAAGTGGAGGAGTGGGGAATCAAACCTGGTTCTCCCAGATTAGAGTCTGCACACTTAACCACTACACCAAACTGGCTCTCAGTTAATAAGAAACCTCCTACAGCTTAATAAGGAACCTCCTACAGCTTAATTCAGCCTGGGTGTTCAACAAACAAGTGCAACGAGCAGACTTATATACTCTTTTTGCTCCTCCTCACTTTACATCATCACTGACATGTAGACATGCTCAGTTCAGTTCTCTTTGTCTGGTAAGTCATCAATCACATATTTGGCACACAGGACAGTAGCTGGGTGAGTTTTTCACTCCTACAACACAGGTGAAACTCATTATGTCTGATTTACAGCTTTGTTTACAACTCCCAGTCTTCTGTTACCTTTGACTGAACTTTTTCGGGCTGAGTTCATTCTCAGTATTACATTCTCAGCTCAGTTACCACCATTTTTCTTCTTTACACTTAATATATGCATATAAAAGTACCTTAAAGCATTCTTGTAAACTTATTTTCACTAACAAGTACATCAGAATATAAAATACATTGTCACACTGACATTCTAAAGCATTAAACTCTTTACATAAATTCTTTTAGTATTTCAAAATACTTTGTAGCATTAAGCTCTTCTAAATGTATTTATCTATATATCTATCTATTCAAAAGAGAGAGGAGGAGGAAATATTTCCTTTCATACATTAATGAATTATTTACTCAAATTGTCTCAGTGAAGTTCATGACATCTTTCCTCTTTTCTTTCAGAGTCCGTTTTCTTTGGCTGAGAATCAGAATATTATGCATGGGGAAAATTATATTATGTACAATTATATAATGATGGCACATGGATTTTGGAAATATAAACAGTTTCACATTGAAATTATTTAATATATATTACTAAGTATGGGTCTGGACCAGGTTCAACCCTATATTCCCCAGGAGATTCAATCTGGATCAGGTTCAGCCCTGTGCCCCTCTGAGAAATTCAAAAGTCTATGCCCCCGTGTAAGTGACCACTGGGTTGGACTGGGAAGGAAAAAAATAGGGCCACTCTCTCCAGTCTGCAATGGCCTCACCCTCCAAAGAACGAAAGGGATGCATGCCCAACCAGTTAAAAAAAATAACACTGTAAAAAGCAACATATAGAGGGATGCAGCACAATAGGGCACTGGGAGCAATGTGCTCATCCCTAATCACAAATCAGGGAAACAACTGGGTACAGAGTGCAGGATACCCAAGCCTTAATCTCACATCCTTCAGAATATTACAGCAAGTGGAGTGCCTTTTCTTAGTTCTGCTATTTACTGTGCCTATTGCCAAAAACAGATATGTACAGAATAGTAGTCTATGTACTGGGTACAAAAATTCAGATTTTCCTCTTCATAATCTTTTGCTGGTGGTTCTGCAAAGCCTGGGTGTGTGTGTGTTAAACCAAACCTAAACTCAGCCACTTCTCCCAAGCAAAGAAAAGTACTCACATTGTAGGTGGTGGCATCTGGCAGCTGCATCCCCAAACCACAGGGAAAAAAACCTATTTACCTCATCTTGGTCTTTTTAATTACATACGAGGCAAGGGGGTGAAATAGTAAGTTCATCTGAACTTTTGTAAGGAACTTAGATTAAACAAGGACATGAACAATATTTTTGTGTTTTAAAATTAGAACAGGTGTAGTATGCTGTTTATTTCCCCTTCAAGTTAATGTTTGCCAATGTTCTATCTTTTATTCCATATCCACTGGAAAATGGGGCATTTTTAATACTCTCAACAGTCCAATAAATAATAACCCTTTCCCCATTTTTGAGGTATGCTCTGGTACTCAGATGTTGCAATCTCTTGTAAACCCATTAACTTCAAAGGATTGAGAAGGATGTAACTCTGCTTAAGATTGCACTACTAACCTCTTCCTGTCAGAAATTGCAACACCTGTCAGAAATGGGTCAAAATAGATATTGTATCTTTCCTCTGCCTTCTAATCTGCAGAGTTCACTGCCACTGGTGGGTCAATGATCCTAGTTCATTCTTTGCTATCAGACCAGTTTCTCTTGTGACTAATGGAAGGAACAAGGTCTCATTCCTGCATCTTCTCCTTCAGGCACTGCTGTTTTACACCTGGTGTTTTATTAGGCAGAGGCACAGTTAGGGTATAATATGGTACACAGGATAAGAAAGGCACACAAAGCACCTTATTTAGTCCTACTTTTGTGTGTTTGAGATCAGCTACTGCTCTATATAAAAAGGGCCTGCGTCACATTCTGCAATGGAGACATACTATCAGCACTCTCTTCCACTGCAGCTATACCCAAAG
Source organism: Gekko japonicus (assembly GCF_001447785.1). Lineage (NCBI taxonomy): Eukaryota > Metazoa > Chordata > Lepidosauria > Squamata > Gekkonidae > Gekko > Gekko japonicus. The sequence continues at coordinate 367,537 of NW_015165292.1, forward strand.
ATCAAGGATTTAAATAGTCTCCAGTCTATCACCTACAAAATACATCTGGCCAATAACACTGCATGACACTACTCACTAACAGGGGGAAAACTCCCACATGCTTTACCCATGAATTAAAAAAAAGAGATTAATGAGAGTATGGAATAATTTTCATTCCTCCACAGTCATCCTATTGTACTGCTTTTGTTTTTTGTTTTTGGATGAACACAATCAAACAAATGATCACTCCAGTACATGTGCAGGAATGGAGTCCAGTCCTAAGGAAATCAGATGTGTCCCATGAAAACAAGAGATATTTTTATCATTCTGCTCCTCTTTTTATGCACGTGTTGACTGAAATGTCAACAACCTGTCAAATGCTGACAACTTGGCCATGGCAACTTTGTTTAGTTAATTGGCCAGTATGCTTCCCAATATGTGCGCTACTGGCTTAATTAGGCTTTATTTAACAAGTGTTTATATGTGTTGTATGGTACAGTGGTGGTTACCCACTGAAGATGTATTAGCTGGGAACATATGGCAATCTGGTAAACTATTGCCAATATGACAATAACATTAGGAAAACATAATATTTATAATTTTCACAGCATTTTTCAGTGTATAATGTGTTTTACTATTCTCAACTTCCTCAAATTCTTGGGAGATAGAATGGGCTGATAGTTCACTGAGAATCAGTACGTTATCTGAAGCCATCAGATTACTTTCATGGTTGTGTAAGTATTAAGAAACAAACCAAAAATACTATCAAGAAAATAATTCATATTAAAGCACATAGCATCAATGCAGAAGGTCTTGGTTGTTCAATCTGTGCACTGCCAAGTAAATAACATTAGGTAGCATGGCTGGAATGTACTTTTGCCTGATATTTGGAAGAGCCACTGTACTCCAGGTCCATGATACTAGGCTACATGGTCTGTCTCAGTAAAAAGGCAGCTTTATATATTCTTTAATGAACAAATATTGCATCATACTTACAGCTCCACACTGTTATCTGGATGGCTCTATTATATTAGTTTATCAAATTATATGTCCAGTTGCATCCTATTAAAACTCAAAAGCAAAGTATCTATGAGGGTACCATATGCATGTAGGTATTAAGGCCTTTGCGCAAAATGCCTGCACAACATCATTGGAAAAATAGTAAGCAACCCTTATCGATTATGTGGTTTAATAAGTTATGGGAATACCTGGTCATGGACAAAATATCAGAAGTTATATCCTTGTCAGAGAATCCAGAGTTTCATTCAGATTTTTTGGAATGTTGGTTTCCTTTTCTTGAATATATAGAAAGACATAGTAAGCTAGAAAAGGCACTTCCCAATAATTTGAAGGTAATAGCTATATATTGAATAGCTGTTTGGTTTTATTGCTCTTGTGTTTTTTGTGTTTTTAATTATGCTTTTTTTGTAGTGGTTTCCTGGGCCACTGTAAATCGTTGCTATATTATATAAATAAAAGTTATTTTAAAAAAAGACATGAGGTATTCTTTGTTCAGTCACATTAAAAGCCAACCCTATAACTGAGCTGGAAAAAAAGGAACTAGAAAAGTGTATAGGGTTAGATAGGGATGGCCATGAACTGGCTCACAAACTAAAGGTTATCACAAATTTTGGCCAGTTGTTCATGCTGTTTGTGGTGGTTTGTGATGGTTCATGAATGGATACATTTCCAGACAAACTGTGTCCACTCAATGGAACTGTTGACAAAACTTCAAAGCAAAGGCAGGGGGACTTCTCCAGCTTTGGAAAGCTGAACAGTCACTGCTAGCTGCCGGTAACAGAGTTCCCATTCTGCTCTATGGGATCAGAATGCTATATATATGTTTAGATATATGTACCCTCAGCTCAGCTCCACACCTTCTCTGTTGGTAGTTAAACAGAGAGGTAGGGAATTGGTTGGAAACAGAGCAAATTCTTTCCGACTGTGAACTCCTCTCCTTGCTGGGGATCAGGGTTTGGGTGTTAAATGGACTCAGGGCTATGAGCCACCTCATCTCTCTACTCATACCAAACAGAGAGGCTTCACTATTGGGTGCCTCTGCTGAGGACACACACCCTCCTGATTGTGAACAACTCTCCCTTGCTGGGCTTTGAGTGTTAGTAGACTCAGGGCTCTGAGCCATCCTGTCTCTCTGCTCACACTGAGCAAAGGGGCTTAGCTACTGGGTGCCTTTGCTGAGGATCCATATTTATATCCTCCTGACTGTGAACACCTCTGTTCCATGAGGGTGAACATGGGTGCAAATGATGTTTGTCATGGGGGGAAGAAGTCCTCCACCCCCCATACCACAGGTCCCCATCCCTGGGCACCAAATCCATCTTGCTAGCCCACTGGAGCCCAGCCCTAGCAGAGCTTCACCAGGGGTCTCAGAGCCTCCTTCCCATGTCTGTTCTTGGGGCTCTCCACAGAGGCAAAAGAGTTGTTAACACTGCCTAGGTACACCAGCAATTGCTAACACTCTTTGGAGAGGAGGACTTGGACAGCGTTGATTTTTTTTTGGGGGGGGGGAGCATCCTTTCCCTCCACATCACAACTCTGTTTTGCTGCTCATGCCTCAAGTATACTGCTCTGTGGCACCTCCCAGCCCAGCACCAGAAAGCAGCTCTCCCTCTCGGCTTCTCAAATGGTGAGCCCCATTTCCAGCCCAATCATTGGAAACATTTTCACAACCTCTGTAACCCCTGTGCAGCAGAGTGCCAAGTGTGCCATGCCCATGTCAGGAGGGGTGAACATTTCCAGCCCAATCATTGGAAACATTTCCACACCCTCTCCAGTAACCCCTGTGCAGCAGAGTGCCAAGTGTGCCATGCCCATGTCAGGAGGGGTGAACATCCCCAACACTTGTCCTCCTCCATCATTCGCAGGCACCTGCAAAGGGTGCAGTCCAGTACGTTGCTGCTGAATGAAAGAGTGGTGGCAAACAGGAGGCCCACTCCATCTCAGCAGGGAGAAGTGGAGGAGGAGCAGGAGGTCCCACCAAGAAAGGCTCCCAGCACCCTGGGTGCCATGGGTGGGACATCAAGACAGGCCATTCTCCAAGATGTTGCCATCCAGAAGGGCAATGTGGGGGCCCAGGAAGTAGTCATTCTTTTTGTCAGCAAGATGATTGCTGTGGATGGCCAACTCTTCTCCCTTGCAGAGGATGTAGCCTTTTGCCAGCTGCTGCAACAGCTGGCTCCCCCCCATGGAGGAACATGAGCTGACGAGTCTTGTCTACCATGCACCACTCCACAATGGTGATGGTCAAGGTTGAGCTCTCCAGAGCACAATGCAGAACTGTGAACTTCACAGCAGATCTCTGGAGCAGCCAGCTCCACAGCTATATCTCCCTCACTACCCAGACCCCAGGAGGACATAGTCCTGCCACCAAGCTACAAAGTGGTTCTGCTCCATGTACAGGAAATGGATGCAGACCACACAGTGCAAAACATCACCAGCAAATGATACAAATGAGCCTGAGGAAGTGGGTGGGAAGAGGCAACTTTATTCATGGCGACATGGTCAGGGACACTGGTGTCAATATGCTGGCAGTGATGAAGTCAGTGCTCCTCAAGGGCATTGTCTGCCTGGCTCACATGCTTCACCTGGTGGTGAAGGATTCTCTGGGGCTGGGGAGCACTTTCAAGGCCACCTGGGATGCTGCCACCCTCAAGATGTGATCCTTCCTGGAGACCTGCTGGCACCTTGCTGCCCACTTCTCCCACAGCACCAAGTCTGCCTGTGTGCTGCATGAAACGTAGGGGGAGGCTGATGAGCCTGAACAGCATCTCATCCTGGACTTACCCATCTGTTGGAACTCCACCTATGCAATAATAGCAGGTTTGGTGGTGCAGAAGAACACAGTGCAGGATTTCATCTCTTCCATGACCATCCTGCATGGGGAAGAGGAGCTCAGTACCTCACCAGTACTGTGAGCCCACCTCCACCAATCCCCTGGAGTACTGGTCACCGGGCAGGTGTTCTCCCACTTGGGAGACATTCTCAGCCCCTACTGCTCCTGCCTGGACCCAGCCAAGGTGGATGAGTTGGCCTTCCTCAAGGTCAACCTCCCCTTGCTGGGCTGCCTCTCTTTGGACCTCACAGGGTAAGATCCAGGCCCCCATTTCTCTTCCTCTATGTGGCCTTGGTACTTGGGTGGCCACCTCTTCCGGATAGGGGTGGGCCCCCTCACCCAACACCTACTTCATGAAACAACATCTGCCTCATAACACAACTAGGGATGTGCAAAAAAAAAAAGGTATTTTCTGGATTCGGGTATATTGAACCCAAAACATATCAGGATTTCCCAATATTCCGAAATCCCAATACTGGTATGATATTCAGATTTGGTAAATATTCAGGACAGCCAATTCTTCTCAGCTCCATTACACCTATGGGGACCATTATAGCCAATGTTTCCCATAGGCTATAATGGAAAATCAAGCTGGGGTATCTGGGGCTCTGGGCTGTCCTTTGAGGTAGAGGCACCAAATTTGTACCATAGCTGTTTATGCCTCTTTTCAAAAAAACAAACAAACCCAAGTTTTAAAAAGATTGGACGAGGGAGTCTAATTCTATGGGCCCCAGAAGAAGGTGCCCCCATTGTTTCCAATGGAGGGGGGAAGGGATTTAAAAGGGAATGCAATTCCTTTCAATGCTTTTGCATGCCATGACTGAACTCCAAAGGCATTTAAAGTTCTCCAAGTGGTGAGTTCACCAGGAAGGTGTTTACAAGTACCAGTATGATATTTTTGGGGTATTTGTTTGGCTTAATTTATGTTGAATGCACACCCCTAAACACAATACCTACCTCATGAAACAACATCTACCTCCTAACACAACACCTACATCTTGGGATAATATCCACCTCAGCAAACATCTACCTCAACAAACATCTGCCTGTACAAGCAACCCCCCCCCTTTGACTACCCACTTGCATTGCATTTGTACAATTCACAATAGGTGATCTCTTATCTGTACAATGTGTTCCACTAATGGCGAAGAGCCAGAAATTTCACATAGGGGTGGCTTGTGACAAGAGGATCTATGTGTTTGGGCCTTAAGGTGGCCTGGAAGCATTGTGGGCACACCTCACTGGGTTCCAGTGCTTGCCAGGGTGCCTGCCAAGCTGTTGTGGGGTTACTTTGGGAGTCCCTGTCAAAACTCAGGGGATGCCTGCCTTTCTGTCATTCAGAACCCGCTTTTGAAGACTTGGGGGTGGTCTGGCGAGCTCAACATATGTTTCAATTTTTCTGCAGAGTAGAAGAATGCACAGCACTTGCCGGGTGTGCCCTGGATCTGCATGTGTCAGCCCTAGGGGGAGCTGTGAGAGTTGTGGGCATGCTTGTCTGGTATGGCTGGGGTGCCTGTCAAGCTGCTGTGGGGTTACTCTGGGAAGCCCCTGTCAGAACTCTGGGGATGTCTGCCTTTCTGTTCTTTAGAACCTGCCTCTGGAGACTTCAAGGGGCTGTGAGCATAGGGGGGATGTTTGCCTTGATTTCATTGGCTGGCTGGGGGGGGGCTGCTGATGTGAGGTTTCCCTGTGAGTTTGGTGTCACTGGCTTGTTCCTGAGCTGTCTTTTCTGGAGATAGCACTGGGGAGATCTTTTTGGGGGGTCCAAAACTGGAACCACAGAAATGTAATCTGCCCCAACTTGGAGAGATTGTAGAAGAGCAAGAGGAAGGGTGAGATTCCCTGTGCGTTTGGTGTGTGCAGCTTGCAGGGGGTACATTCTATACATTTCTGAACCTGTGCCTAACATTTTTCATGTGGGCATCTTCTTTGGGGGGGGCATAACTCATACCCTGAAGTCCAATCTGTGCATCTCAGAGGACATACAGGAGAGTCATCCAGAAATTCGCTGTGAGTTTGATGTCTCTAGCTTTCACAGGGTCTATTCTATACACTCCTGAACCTGCACCTCTCATTTCTGCCATTTCCCCAGAAAGCATCTTCCTGAGAGCACCTTCTTTGAGAGGCAATAACTCAGACCCCATAAATCCAATCATCACCAAACTTGGAGGGCAGGTAGAGGAGAGTCGCCTGGCAATTCCCTGTGAGTCTAGCACACAGGGGGCTATTCTACTACATCACAAACTGAACCAGTTCATTAAGCCCCCCCCAAAATTGTGACGGTCTGTAGTTCACAAATGGTGCACATCATGAACCATGAGCTGAACTGAACCACATTTTCCTGGTTCATGTCCATCCTTTCCTCTGTGTTCCAAGGAGCCTTCCACTGATCAAACATGTGTTTTTCACCAGATAAATGTACTTTGCCCTGATGAAGGCTCCTTGTGCTGGAAAAAGGATTCTGCATTTAATGGGATAGATTCAGAGAATCTCTATGAATGTGTTTGTGTGTAAGTGCTGTCAAGCCACTTCCAATTTATGGCAACCCTATGACCTAAAGACCTCCTTGCTCAGATCTTGCAAACTGAGGGACATGGCTTCCTTTATTGAGTCAATCTATCTCATTTTGGGTCTTCCTCTTTTTCTCCTGCCTTATACCTCTTATTCATTCATTCATTCATTCATTCATTCATTCATTCAATTTCTACACTGCCCTCCCCACCAGAGCAGGCTCAGGGCAGCTTACATAAAAGATAAAACACATAGATAATAATTATAAAATCATAAAACCTTCTAAAACCATACAATTTTACAATATTATGGCCCCGGTCATACGGCCCGGAAAATGTGGGGGGGAAGCGTGGCTGTTTGCTCCGGAGGAAAATAACGCGCAGTTGCGTGATCAGACGTCCCTTCGAGGTCCTGTGGAGGTCCCGTGGTTAGGGGGCAGGTGCCGATCACACGATGATCCTGCAGCGCGGCAAAGAAGCGGTGCGGCATGATCACACCAGCAATCGCTAGGCGCCGCTTCCGTGGCAAACGGGATGGATATTTTTTAAAAACTGAAGTTTCTGCATATGCATGACTGAGCAATAGTGTCAGCACATCCGAAGGTGGGTGGTGGGCTTACCGGAGAGGGCAACAGGCACTTCTGGACCCCAACAGAGCTCCGAGGCATAGGCAATGGAGGGGGAGGTGGGCCCCCTTGTCACAGCCGCTCTAACCGCCTGCGCGACAGTGGCCATAGTGACCCTCCAGAGGCGGCAGGCCTGGCTGCAGTGGGAGGGGGCCTCTTTGTGCACATGCACCGTTGGGAGCTTGTGCACATCCTGTGGAGACTTGGGGAAAAAAACCTGTTCGCGACAGGACATGGGCGGGCGCCGGATGCCACGGGATTCCACCGGAAACGCGATCAGGCGCCTGCCCTTGCCCCGCGGTTCCCGGAAACTAGTACCTTAGAGGTACTAGTTTTTTACCCCGCATCTTTGGCGGGAAGCCTCGGGTTTGGCACGGGAGCTCTATGCTTCCCAGATGTGGCGCTGTGATCGCACCCGGAAAATCCACCTATCTTCCGTCTCTGTAGCGTGGCTAATGTTCCGTGTTACCGCAGACTATAAAGTGTTAGCAAGATCTATAATTAGTATTGCTTGAGGATGATGGTGACAGTTCTGTTAATATATCCAGTGGTCTGTCTTTTTGGTCAGCTCATTAATCTTTTCCATACATATGCGGTGTACATAGACTGTAGATGGTGAAACCAGGGAGCTATATTCAGGGCTCTATTTCTTCCAATTGTTGTTGGCAGTGGCTCCTTAATTGAAGGCCTGGTGGAAGAACTCCATCTCGCAGGCTCTGCAGAACCATAAAAGCTCCTGCAGGGCATTGATCTCTTCTGGGAGCTCATTTCACCAGTATGGAGCTGCCACTGAAAAGGCCCTGATTCTGGTTATGGCCAGTCTGTCATCTTTGGGACCCGGGTGGGGCAGTCGATTTTGGGTCCCTGAATGCAGTGCTCTCTGGGGGACATATGGGGAACCTGTCCTAGCATTATTGTCTTTTCCAGTGACTCTTGTCTTCTCATAATGTGACCAAAGTACAATAGCCTCAGTTTAGTCTTTTTGTTTGTTTGTTTCTAGGTACAGTTCAGGATTGATTTGATCTAGAACCCCCTGATTTGTCTTTTTGGTGGTCCATGTGGAATCCATTAAAATCTCCTTCAACTCCACATTTCAAAGGAATCAACTATCTTCCTGTCAGCATTATTCATTGTTTATGAATAGAAACAGGTATATCAGTACAGGAATATCAGTTGGTTTTTGGGGTAACACATGATCTGGCAAATCAGAACTTAATTAGAATATAAGTTTGGATGGCCACTATTGGTGATAAAGAGAATGGGGTCTTTTAACCTGTGACTAGATTACCTACCCCGCCTCTTACTTTTCAAGGAGAATCAACACATCTGACATTCTGGTTTGCCTAAATGTATGCAGAATGTCAACTGACAAAGACATATTGGCACAAACCCTTCCCATGTTAACATTTACACATGATAAATGCCAGAACAGTAGTTTGCTGAAACCAAAATGACAAACAGTTTATGGCATCTTAAAGAGTCATACATTTATTTGCACTTAAAAACTCACACATTTATTTGCCCTTGAAGAATTTGCTGGAAGCATTCTGGTGACAAAAAAAAACACACAAGCTATCACTCTGTACTGACTATGGAGAAAGAAAGTTTGTGCACATGTCTGCTGCTTATTTATTAGGTATATAGAAGAGTTCTCCATGTTTTTAAGTGGGGCTCGTTGCTAGGAAAGTGCTTTTTGGCTCCCTAGAGTCCCTCAAAACAGTGTCTAAGGTTCTCTTTCTTATATGCTCCCTGTTCACTACAGGTATCTATGTACATCAAAGCAGCAACCATTTGCTACAATAGATGTCAATAATTAACTTACTTCAGTCACAAATAATTTCTTAGGTCAGAACTGACACTCATTTCCCAGCGCAAAGTCACAAAATGTACTCCTTTTGTTTGGCCTTTATGATTGTCACTCCAGCAGTACATAGTAGAATGAGATGTGTGGCAATAAACATGGTTTTAAAAGGTATCTGATAGAGTGAAGGCAAGCCCTAGGTATGCTAAACAGCCTTTGACATATGGGAACATATTTGGAAATAAGGTAATGATTTCTTCTACAGATGAGAGACAATCAACAAATAGATGGCACATTACCATAGGGACTCTCCATAAAAGAACATACAGAATCCCCCGGGTTAGAAGTGTCTCATACACACACACACACAAGGTCCATATTTTCACATGCCATGAAGCTGTGACATAGCTAAAAATACTGGAATAAGACTCAGTCTGCCATGGGGGGAAATAACGCAGCAAAATACTAGGGTTTTTTAAAAAATCTTCATTTTACGAGCATTGTGAGATGGGGGTAGGCAGAAGATGCTTAATCCTTCTCCTACCCCTTGTGTGATCCTGCTCCTGTCTGCTTCCTCACCCTTTGGGCCTGGCTCTGAAACCCAGGCTAGAATGGGGAAAGGACAGGTACAGAAGTACAGTTTTAAGAAGCAGGCTGGCAGTCTACTGCTTCAATCACTGCTCTCTTTCACCAGGACAAATGAGTTTGTGCCTAGGCATCCAAGGAATGCATTATTTCTAACAGTGTATACTTGTACAAGTATAAATCACTGTTTTTGTCAAAAATACATGTAATTACTGTATTTCTCAGGTTACATAACCTTCTAAGTATAGTCAGTAATCTCCATATCACCATCATGGACTCAAAGGAAACTATTCCTGTGTGCTGACTGTATTATTACAACAATGTGTGGTTGCTGCTGAGAATTGCTCCCATGTGGTTATGGCTCCATGTGGTGTAGTGGAAATTCCTGGACATGGCTTCCCACATGGTTTGGCCTGATTGGGTGCTAAGTACTCATTCTACCACCTGGGGACCAGTGGTGCTGGTTGAGGTACTTCCCACATGAATATATGTGGAAAGCTAAATTCAGTTGTTACCACAACTGTCTAGAGTCCTCCTGACAACGCGGAATCTGCTTTTTCTGGCATCTAAAACATTGTGGTTACATTTGAATCAGCCTTTTATATGTTTTGGATATGATCATGAAAAGGAGTGTAAACCCTGAACAAATTAATCTGTTTTCAGATGGGCCACTGCTTCTACAACAATGAAGAATAACATATATAGTTTACTTCTAAGGTTTAAATCCTAGTTTCAATAATTTAGTAGTACTGTATATACATATAAAGCAATGCAAGGAATGGATATGAAACATTTCTGACTAGTGGATATTTTTTTGTTCACAAAACAAGGTTTTTAGGTTGTATGAATGGATTATACAACAAGAATGCTTTATTTATTTACAAATTTTAGTCCCGTTTTTCTAAGTCCGTTCAAGGCACCCAACCAAATAAGGAATTAAAACGCATTATACCAACAATAAAATAATGCTAAATAGATTAAAATAACCCATAATGCAAACAACAAACTCCTTGAGTACAACAGCCAATCGCTTTCACTTAACTAAAGCTGTTTGACAAACCACAGTGTTACCAGTACTTTGAAACAAAAGGGGCAAAAGAACAAGCCAGGCTTTCTTTAGCAAGCTAGTCCAGAGTGTAAATGTAGGCCCTCACCACGGCCATCCATTAAGATTTCATTTTTTTTTTTGCATAAAGTAAATTTCTATAATCTGTATGATGTGCAACAACTCATATGGGTTCCAGGCTGACCACTTGAAAGGATGGTAGTTTCACTGTGATAGCAACCTGCCTTTTTTGGCTTACATTAGTGGGTAAACCACTGATGGTGAATTATGTCTGAATAAATACATAATATCTGTTTATGGAGTACTATTAAAATATAATTTTATGTCTTTATTTATCAGTAAGTAAATGTTACCATACAACTTTTGTTTTTAATAATTGGCTGTTTTATTATGCTGTTGTAATTTCAATAATTACTGATGCAACATTAATTAGGGAAAATATGCATTTTCATTTAGCATTATGGAACTGAAATTATTTGCAGGGCTAAAGTGGAAGAGTGGGATTTCAAAGAGAAAGCAATCATATTCAAGAAATGAAATTACAATTAGATTTTTAAATATTATAATTCATAGAAGTAGTTATCCATCTGCAAGAACCTACTACAGCCAGATATGCAAGTGCAACTCTAGCAGTAGAAGCCTTAGAATACTTTCTTGACCATGAGTCATGTGGAATAGAACAGAGGAGGATTCTGAGCAGCCCTGCTTAGGATTGCTCTCTCTTGGTTGTAGCAAAGTTTTCAGAGAAATCTGTCTATGCATTTAAAACCAAATGGATTTATGAAACACAGCACATAAACTTGAGGATATTATGAAATCAGATGTTAATGACACCCTGTAAAAAGAACAAATGCTTTGAGGAAAAGTCATTCTAGTTTTGTGCTAGTTGCCTGGTGGAGATGCACAGGGTTTGTTCCCCCACACCCCCTGTCCATAAAGATCCTAGCGGATATTAATAAATAGTACATCTTTCTAACTACATTCCAAACTGGGAAAGGCTTACCTCTTCCCTTGCAGCATGTTGTTTATCCAGTACTATCACTGTTAGGGTTTGGCAAAAGTGCATCCCACATTTAGTTGGGCTCATGTGCTTGTTTCTTTACATTTCCTCTGCTTGCACACACATAGGCTGCAACAATAGACATGCCTGGAAGTATACACATTTGTGTTTTCTCCTAAAGCAAGACTCAAAATTCTGCCGTGGGAAGTCGTGGTAGAAATGTCTTGTACAGCCCAATCATGTTCACTTGGGAAGAAACAGAACTGGTGCTAGAGGCAGAGCTTTCAATGGTATTCTCTTCCTCTGTCCTTGTGCAAAGGCTGCCGATGCTGCTTTTCTTTCTCTGGGTCTCTGAGATGTTTCCATACCACACAGGAGCATCCCGTTGCTGCTCTACCTTTTTATTATTTCCCAGGATCTCTTGAAATTCTGCCTAAGTCCCCCTTTGCCTCTGTCTTCACTATGGAAGATGAGAAGTGCTTGCTCACTCCAGAACTGCTGACTTCAGGAGGGGTGTTGAAAGACCTGAGTCAGATTGAGGTGACGAGAGAGGAGGTCCTATGATTGATAGACAACTGAAAAACAGATAAATCACCAGGCCCGGATGGCATACATCTGAGAGTTCTGAAAGAACTCAGATGTGAACTTGTGGTTCTCCTTACAAAAATATGTAATCTTTCATTAAAATCTACCTCCATTCCTGAAGATTGGAAGGTAGCTAATGTCACTCCCATCTTTAAAAAGGGTTCCAGAGGAGATCTGGGAAATTACAGGCCAGTCAGTCTGACGTCGATACCGGGTAAATTGGTGGAAACTGTTATTAAGGAAAGAATTAGTAGGCATATTGATGAACAAAACCTATTGAGGCAGACTTAGCATGGGTTCTGTAAGGGGAGATTTTGTCTCACTAACCTGTTAGTGTTCTTTGAGGGAGTGAACAAACATGTGGACAAGGGGGACTCAATAGATGTTGTTTACCTTGACTTCCAGAAAGCTTTTGATAAATTTCCTCATCAAAGGCTCCTAAGTAAGCTAAAAAATCACAGGATAAAAGGACAAGTCCTTTTATGGATCAAAAACTGGCTAATTAATAGGAAACAGAGTGAGTATAAATGTGCAATTTTCTCATTGTAGGGTGGTAAGCAGAGGGGTACCGCAGGTATCAGTACTGGGTCCAATGCTTTTTAACTTGTATATTAATGGTTTGGAGTTGGGAGTAAGCAGTGAAGTGGCTAAATTTGCAGATGATATGAAGTTGTTCAGGGTGGTGAGAAGCAGGGAGGACTGTGAGGCACTCCAAAGGGATCTGTTGAGGATGGGTGAGTGGGCGTCAATGTGGCAAATGGGGTTCAGTGTGGCCAAGTGCAAGGTGATGCACATTGGAGCCAAAATTCCTAACTATAAATACACGTTGATGGGGTCCGAACTGGCAGAGACTGACCAAGAGAGAGATCTTGGAGTCGTAGTAGATAACTCAATGAAAATGTCAAGACAGTGTGTGACTGTAATAAAGAAGGCCAATGCTATGCTGGGGATTATTAGGAAGGGAATTGAGAACAGATAAACCAATATCATAATGCCTCTGTATAGATCAATGGTGCAACCTCATTTGGAATACTGTGTACAGTTCTGGTCACCACACTTCAAAAAGGATAATATAGCATTGGAAAAAGTGCAGAAAAGGGCAACTAGAATAATAAAAGGTTTGGAACACTTTCCCTATGAAGAAAGGTTAAAGTGCTTGGGGCTCTTTAGCTTGGAGAAATTACAGCTGAGGGGTGACATGATTGAGGTTTATAAGTTTATGCATGGGATAGAGCAGGTAGAGAAAGAGGTGCTTTTCTACCTTTCTCACAATACAAGAACCCGTGGGCACTCCATGAAATTGCTGAGTGGTCGGGTTAGAACAGATAAAAGGAAGTACTTCTTCACTCAAAGAGTGATTAACACATGGAATTCACTGCCTCAGGATGTGGCGGCGGCTTCAAGCATGGACAGCTTCCAGAGGGAATTAGATAAGCATATGCAGCAGAGGTTTATTGGTGGCTATTAGCCACAAGGTATAGATAGGGACTCCGGGGCAAGTGATGCTCTGTATTTTTGGTGCTTAGGGGGGGGGGTCAATAGTGTGAGGGCTCCTAGTGTCCTGGCCTAACTGCTGGACCTCCTGATATCACCTGGTATTTTTGGCCACTGTGTGACAGAGTGTTGGACTGGATGGGCCTTTGGTCTGATCCAACATTGGCTTCTCTTATGTTCTTATTCTCAATTTCTGAATAATCAAAACAGGCAATGTACTCTACCCAACTCAGCAGCATGAGGATAGATAAACACCTTCTCCTTTGCTGGACTTAGACTTTTAATTTCTTTTCTTTTCAAACTCTCCTTTTCCCTTCTTGAATTCCCTTGTTCTCAAACCTCTTGTAGTCATTCCCCCGTGCAGAATTCTTCCTCTGCTGGTGGTCTCTTTCACATTCTCTTGCTCTTGCTGTCCTCTCATTTAACTCTTCATACACATGTTCTTCTATACACAAACCAGTTCACTGTTCTTATGCTTAAGTACCTTTTCAAATCACATACCCCTGTATTTCCCTCCATAAATTCTAAACCTTGTTTTGGAGAGGATTTGGTTATTTTGTGGTTACTGGTTGCCTAGTATGGATAAGCAGGAAAAGGATAGTTTTGAAAGAGCTCTTGGAGCTTTGGCTCTTGAAAGCTCATGCCCCGAAAATTGTGTTGGTTTCTAAAGTGCTACTGGACTCGAACCTAGCTGTTTTACTGATGCATATATTTCATTTGTTGTTTTATATTCATTTCTTACTGATACAATAATCATAACACTGACAAAGTAATTCCTATGATCACAAGATATGGCACAAAGTAGTATCTGCACTGACCACAAATCACATGAATTTCATAATTACATCCCATGCCAGTACCAGCCACTTTAATGGAGCATTACAAGCATGGGGGAGAACCATGTGATTGGGACCAGTTACTTGTGTAATCCCACTTGTGTGTATTATTTCTGAGTTATGTAGCCAACCATGGTCATGTGTTACAGTCACGGCTGCACTATACATAATATCTGAATCAGATCTAGGATCTCAGAAAAATGATGAAGAATTGTAGAATTATATTAATATCTACAGAAACCTTCTCTGGGCATATCCAGCCAAAGTTAAGCACTTTTAAATGCCATGGACTTTGTCATCTTCATATTTTTTTTTCTTTACCAGATATACAAGATCATTTGCAGGGAGCACAGCAGAACAAAAACAAAGTTCACATGAATGTGTGCTTTATATGGGAATGCCAGCTCATTTGATAAAGCAATAATCTTGATTTATAATCCATCAAGTTATTATTAGGCATGGGATGAAACATAAAGCCAGGGATAATCAAAAACCTGAGCTGACACTCTGACATTGATTACAGTAGCAGTGCACAGCCTTCTGAAGAGGATTACACTGAACATAGGCATGCTATTCAGTTTCTGTCAGTCTGTTAACTATTTTTGCACTCTAACTTACTGTGGGTAGGCTGAAGGCAGCTGTACTGGACTGTAGGCAGCTGAGCACTTGAGGGAGGGCTGACACTGTAAGTAGTGGCAGGATTAGGGTTGCACTTGGAATGGAGACCAAGCTGGATTCCCACAGGAGGGTATATGCAAACGGTAGAAAATAGCCTAAATGAATAAAGTACAGGAAAGATAGAATTAATCAGGATCTAAGCAAAGAAGTTTATTGAAAGAAGGTTTGACAACAGCAGAAAAACAAGGAAGATAGGAAGTCTAGGTAGAAGTCTGCAACGGTGGGAAGGGCGGGGTAGAAATGAATTAGTTAAATAAATAAATAATAAAGCAAAGTAGCAAAGACAATCAGGTGGGCTAACAAGCAGACAGCCAGAAAGAAATTAGGGAGTCATCCAGACATGGTTAAAATCTAGCTTTTGAATAAACAAAGGAATCATGGAAGCATTTTTATCCAGGCCAAGTCAAGAAGAACTAATGAGCTGTATGAGAGTTGACACCATACTTTTTCTTTTCTACTTTACAACCTTTTGGCTCATCACAACAACTCCAGTGAACAAGCCAAAGAGCATTATGCAGCTGGATATGCATGCACTCCATCCAAGCAATAAAGGATCCTGCCCAATAGCATGGAGAGAACCTACATGCATACAATGTGAACATGCTCAGGCTCCGTTCAGAGTTTCTGCTGAACAGATAGATGGTAGGAAAAGGAGATGGTGTGGATACTCTCATTTTCTTTCATTGTGTCTGCTGAATGTCTACAGAAGGCTCAGAAGGATTCTCCTATGAGACCAAGCTGTTCTTGACAATGTATAGTAGCTTGGTCAGTTTTAGGCTACCAAAAACAAAGGGCAATCTTTTGCAAGCCTAGTTCAGTGACAGCAAAATGACATAGATTTGTCATTTCAAGTATGCGGCTTGTTGTGAAGAAATTGCCTGACACAAGAGAGAATGATCTATGATAACTAATTCATGGTAGCAGTTTCACACTTCCAAATTATCAAGTGACAAGTGCCATTATAATATAGATAATATAATATGTGAACTCATCTTCTAAATATTGAGGTCTTCTTTTCCTGTTATAGAAATATTGTGGATGATTTAAACATATTTCCAAAGGAGATCAGGGGAAAGTAGCTATACTACTTCACTTCATTCAGCTTTATAATCATACAGTAGAAGAGGTCACATACAGAAATCCTTGAGCCAAGGTAATGAAAGTGCTATTTTCTTAAACAAAATAACAATTTGAATAGGACTGCTTTAGAGGATACTTACATTGTTTCATTTATTTACTTAAAATTATAGCTTGTCCTAACAATCAAATTAATACAAGATGTTGCAGATAAACCAGACCTGTGCATAATTAGTCTTGATCTGTAAACAGATAACAAAGTATTCCAAGATGAGATACAGCAGGATACCCAGCATTACAACTGAAGAAGCAAGCTGATGCATATACAAAAATTCATTTCTTCCATCTTTATTCAGCCAAAAATATAGCCCTTATCTGGACTCAGCCAATCTGGCTACCTGGGTCCATGTCACAGTGACACTGAGACTAAGCTACTGTAATGCACTCTTCATAGGTTTGCCCTTGGATTCAACTTGGAGATTTCAGCTGGTATAGAATGCCACACCTTGGTTACTGTTAGGAGCTAGGCAAAGCATGCATATTACACCCTTCTTCAGTCACTTCATTGGCTACTTATCAGTTACAGAGTTTAATTCCAAGATACTAGTTATCCCATACTGGTTATTCAGGGAACCAGTTATCCTGAGACCATTCATGGCCTTGGATCCTCATATCTGCAAGACCTCCTCTCCTCCTATGTTCCTCCATGAAAGCCGCACTCATCTGAAAAAGGCCTTCTGAAGGTGCTGTGCAAATGACCATACACATGTATTCTCTGCTGTGCCCCCCACCTTGTGGAATAGGCTGCCTGAGGAGGTCAGAAAGGCTCCCACGCTTCTGTCATTCTTCAAACTATGTAAAACAGAGTTAATCAGGAGGGTAGTTTTACAAATGTAATTATAACGGTATTAAGAAAGAAATTTTTATAAAAGGAATAGGACTGTGGACTATGCCACTGGTATGTATTATCTGTTGTTGTATGTATTATCCTACTCTTACTGCCTTGTTTTTTACATTTGCAATACCATTGTATTACCATTGTTTGACAAATCCTGCATTATTTGACATATCATGGCCCCGGTCACACGGGCAGGAAACTGCGGGGGAGAAGCATGGCTGTTTGCCCTGGGGCAAACTACTGCGCAGTTACGCAATCAGACCTCCTGTGGAGGTCCTGTGGAGGTACCGTGGAGGTTCCATGGCAAGGGAGAGGTGCCGATCACAGGACAAGCCGGCGCGCAACGAAGAAGCGGCGCCGTGGCAAACTGTTTTTTTGTGTGTGTACATGACAAATGTGCATGCTCCGTTGGGTGCGCGTGCGCATCCACAGAGACTTGGACAAAACAAAACACCTTATTTGCAAGGGGACATGGGTGGGCGCCGGATGCCACCGGAAACACGATCAGACGCCCGCCCTTGCCTCGCAGTTTCCGGAAACTAGTACCTCCGAGGTACTAGTTTTTTTGCCACGCAGTTTCGGCTGGAAGCCTCGGTTGAGCCACGGGAGTGCTACGCTTCCCAGATGTGCTGGTGAGATCGCGCTGGGAAACTCCGCCTGTTTTCCGTCTCACTTGTGTAGCTTCTGTTCCGTGTGACCGCAGCCCATGTCTAATATCTTTTGCTTTTTCCATTTTTTGTAATTGTGGTCCTTTTGCATTTCTTATTAAATATTACCTCATCCTATTGACTGAATAATCTGCCCTGAGTCTCAGTGAGAAAGGATGACTACAGATGAAGTGAATAAACAAATTAAGTAAATTAAATAAAGACCCTGGGTGAACCTTTATCAAGGTACCATATATTTTTTAAGGCAGTGTGTATTGAATAGTATCATCCTCTGCGTCTCCTGACCACAGATACAGAGACATACAACAACTACTGTTTTGGTTTATCTACCATCTAAATAGCTGGGACTGAAAACAAAGACTCATAAAGCTTTTTGTTAGGAGTTATCTGTAAGATAACTTTGGAAGCGGTGGTCTTGCTTAAGAAATCTGTACAGTTGAGCAGATTTACTTATTTAGCCTATTTATAGCCCACCTTTCTCACTGAGACTCCAGATAGATTGCAGAGGAAAGGAAGATAAAAAAAAAAATGAAGTCATACAACAGAAGACATCCAATGAACAATGTAATATGCCTAGGAATACAAAAACATAAAGACTATGCAAGTAACAATGAGACCAGCAAATTGCCTAATGCAAGGTATTTGGGATTACAAGGTGTAAGACAATGCAGTGAAAGCCAGATGATACCTACAGTAATATATAATCCCAACAATAATCATTGCAGTGGAGTACAGACAGACCTATTCCCATATGAAGGTGTCCTTCTGGACTGTTCCATCTCAATACAATTCTGATTCCATTATAAGAATGCCCTCTGTGGTGTATATGATTTCTTTGTCCAATTGAATATCTTGCTTATAGATTCCACTTTAGTTGTCATCAAACTTTTGATTGACTTATGGTCAACTGCCTCTAGTAAGGGGACAAGTCATTATTAGGTACTGGATGGGCACATTGCATCGTTCATCGATGTAATTTGTGTTTGTTCCTTCAGAGTTTCTTTAACCAGGGCCAGTTACAGGCTTTTGTGGGACCTGCACAGAAAACTATAACCGGGGCCCCTTTCCCCTTTGGTACAGTCCCTTTCTCCTCTAATGCCCCTGCTTATCAATCTGTCTCTATGTTTGGATATGCAGTAACTTAGTTAGAGGGATGGTGTGTACTTCCTCTGGTGTTCCAAAGTGTCATGTATTCAGATTGCAGGGGTGTGTGACATACAGAAGGTTGTCCCACCTCTGATGGGGAAAATAGCTACTCACTCGAGTGTATGGGAGTGCTAGTCCAGCATCCAATCACCTTTGAGAAGGGGATGGAATGTTGGTGGGGAACACAGCAGGAGTTCAGTTCTGCCTCTGGGAGAGAGCAGAGAGAGCTCAGGTCTGGCTCGGGAAAACAGCAGAAGGAGTGAAGGTTAGCTCTGCTTGGTAGTGTGGCAGAGTGGTTTGGCTTTGCTTCCGACAAAGAATAAAGTACCCAGTTGTTAGGCCTGTCTCTGGTAAACAGCAGACCTTGTGCCATTTAGTCTGACTCGTGGGAAGGGGCAGGCTGGTGGGGGTAGAATCCTGTGTGTGTTAGGATCTAACCTATTGGCTAATCGGTAAAAGCCTGTTTATGCTGGAAAGTATTGAAGAAAATTGAAATTACTCTCTAAATTAATGTGCCTCAGCCAGGTTTCTCTTTTGTCTGCCTGGAGGCCTGTGTTGCTGATCTGTCCTTTGAAACCTAGGTAAAGTGAAGGTAAAGGTTCCCTTGCTCAAAATCCAGTCAAATCCGACTCTAGGGTTGCGGTGCTCATCTCCGTTTCTAAGCCGAAGAGCCAGCGCTCTTTGAAGACAATTCCATGGTCATGTGGCCGGCATGACTAAACACCAAAGCGCATGGAACGCTGTTACCTTCCCACTGAACTGGTACCTATTTATCTACTTGCAATTTCTTGCTTTAGAACTGCTAGGTTGGCAGGAGCTGGAACTAGAGACGGGAGCTCACTCCGTCAAGGGCAACACAGGTCTCGAACTGCTGAACTACCGACCTTCCACAGCCTGCAGTTCAGCGTTTTAACCACTTGAGCCACCGCAGCTCCTCCTTTGAAACCTAGCTGTAAATAAATCTTCTTTGTTAATATATAATTCCTGCCTTAGTGACTTCCATATTCTACTTGTGCACCACAAAACTTACCTCACAACAGCAAACCCAAAGCCTAGACACTCGCTACCTTTAGACCAGGGGTGTCAAACATACAGCTCGTGGGCCACATCAGGCCCTCAGAGGGTTTCTATCAGGCCCACAGTGGAACTGGCTATTTCTTGCTTCCTTTCCCAGTTCTGCTGCTGCTGCTATGTGGCAGCTTGCTTTATCAGACTCTCTCAATCACACAGGAGAGATAGATAGGAAAGCCTCTCCTATGTGATTGAGAGAGTCTGGTAAAGCACTGGCTGAGTCTCCCCCCCCTCCTCCTAGGGGAGGGAGGGAACCAGCCATAGCTCACTTCCTGGCCAGGCTGCTTCAATCATACACAGGAGACAAAGGGAAGCTTTTCTTTCCTTCTACTGGCAGAGGCTCATCCAAGGGAGGGAGGAAGAGAGGCTTTCTTTGCTGGGCTGCCTTAATTGCACAGGATAAATACCAGGGACCTTTAACACCAACAAAGTTTTGTTCAAGTTATGAGCTTTTGTGTACCTTGCTACAGTGTGTGTGTATTCTGTTGGGCTCCTCATTCTCTCTCTCTGTGTGTGTTTTGTTGGGCTCCTTATGCCAGGGCTCTCCTGGGTGCAACTGGGTTCCCTCCCTCTTTTCACTGTATTCATGCCCTCATGATCCAGTCTTTCTCAGTAAGAAAGCAATGTGAACTATTTTAGAGGAGGAATAACAACAAGCCATTGAGCTGGATTAGGCAGAGAGTGTGCGTCCAGACCAAGTTCACCCAGCACATTTCCTTTTTGGGAAGTTGTAGTTATTTCTCTTGGGAAGACTGTAGTTTGTAGACAAACAAACAGCCCTCAGTCTGTGTCAGGATGCCTTCTCATGTTCTTGAGCAGCACATGAAGCAATTTATGTACAAAAGTTTGTAATGCCAAGCCATTTTATGTTTTCCCCTGGGTCCTAGGCTCAGAACACTGAGCATGAGATTTCCATGAGATTTCCATAATGAGATTTCCATAATGAATGTCAGTAAATCAAAAGTAGGTTTGCAGCTTACAGATACACACTTGAACACTATACTCAAGATTGCTACAGCACAGAAATTTTGAAGCAATATTTCAGAGCAAGAGGTGTCAGTTATCAGAGACTGTTAAATAGACAAAAATATTGCAAGAGTGCTAGTATTTGAAGAGTGTTTTATTTAAAATTTTTAAAAATCTTTAATTGTATTTTTCTGTGTCCTTTATAAAGTTTATATCTCCACTACCTGGCATTACATTTTGTGATACACATGGCCTGGCCCAACAATGTCTCATTTATGTCAGATCCGGCCCTCATAACAAATGAGTTTGACACACTCGTCCCTGGTAACTGAAGGGGTTTATAGTTTAAAATAAACCCAGTTCACCCAACAGCATACGAGGCTGTGTAGATCCCCTCAGCTGATGGAAACAGCTTGACTTAGGGGGCATTTCAACTACACATTTTATCTTACATTCTATATTATTGGACAGGCTTTAAAGATTACAAAATGCATTGAAAAGCAATTTATTCTCTGACAAATAACTTAAAAAATATATTTCCAGCTTGCAGTCCATCTCACTACTTAATCCTAATGCCTTTTACAGGTAAAACAGTTGAATTGCAGTTTGCATAATTATTGACTGTAGAACAAAAAAGAATAATTCTACAAAGAAGGTTAAGCAATCAGTTATCTGTTTAAAACCAGAGGTCCCCTTCCATACTTTACATATGATGAGCAGAGTCTTGTAAAAGCATGAAGACAACCTCCCCCCCCATTATTTGTCCACATTTCTACTTTCCTGGGTTGCAGTGTGCCAAATAGACCCCCCCCCCCAATTTATCACTATAAAAGTGTCTGTTTCTTACTCTGAGCATAAAATAGGCTTTGGTCACAGGAGAGTGTGTCTTTTCTTGGATGGATTCCTCTTTGATTCACACCATCTTCCACTGAACTCACCCTGTCCCCTCCTCCCAAAGCCCTGCTTGTATGTCTCACCCAGGCACAGCTGCTTGCTACTGTTCATCAGTAGCCATTCCATGAAGGCCAGCATAGTGTGGTGGTTGTAGGGCTATTATGCATGAGTGTTTTGCCTTGATTTCACTGTGCACGTCCGTCAGGTTTTCTTTTTGTTCTGCATTGTTTTTCCTCCCTTCAGTGCTCAGTTGGTTGTTTCCCTGGGTTTTCTGAGTGTGCTTTTGTGCTGGTTTTTTAACTTGCTTTGTTTCCAAGCTGAAGGTAAGTCATACAGATTCCCTTGGATTTCCCCATGACCTGTCCCTTGTAGGCCACTCTCCTGCCCACATTTTTATATTTTTTTTACAAGTGACATGAGTCTAGTGGTATGAGACCATTGCTAGTCTCATGCTGCTTGTAAAAATTACTTGGACTGGGCTGCCCTCTCCCACTGCCTGGTTTCAACTGGGTGGCAGGAGAAGGTGCGCAGCAGCTCGATTGCAGAACAAATACATCAGTGGAAAAAATGATGCATGCTGTAAGCACACAATCCAAAGTCAAGTTTAAAGGCTTGACTGCTTGGATTCTCTGCAGTAAACTGTGCATGCATAATAGGTCACAGTTTTAGATTAGAATCTGGGATTGTTGTTGTTGTTCAGTCACACAGTCGAGTCCGACTCTTCGTGACCCCATGGACCACATCATGCCAGGCCCTCCTGTCTTCCGTCATGCTCTGGAGTTTGCTTAATTTCATGTTTGTTGCATCGATAACACTGTCTAACCATATCATCCTTTGCTGTCCCCTTCTTCTGTGACCTTCAATCTTTCCCAGCATCAGGGTCTTCTCCAGTGAGTGCTCCCTTCTTATTTGGTGGTCAAAGTATTTGAGCTTCAGCTTCAGTATCTGGCCTTCCAGGGAACAGTCAGGGTTGATTTATTTTAGTATTGACTGTTTTGATCTCCTTGTAGTCCAAGGGACTCTCAAGAGTCTTCTCCAGCACCATAGTTCAAAAGAATCTATTCTTCGGTGCTTGGCCTTCCTTATAGTCCAACACTTGCAGCCATACATGACTACTGGGAATACCATTGCTTTGACCATGTGGACTTTTGTTGGCAGGGTGATGTCTCTACTTTTTATCATGCTGTTTAGGTTCACCATCGCTTTCCTCCCAAGAAGCAGGCGTCTTTTAATATCATGGCTGCAGTCACCGTCTGCAGTGATCTTGGATCCCAGAAACGTGAAGTCTGTCACTGCTTCTCCGACTTCCCCTTCTATTTGCCAAGGAGTGATGGGGCTGCATGCCATGATCTTCGTTTTTTTGATGTTGAGTTTCAAGCCAACTTTTGCACTCTCCTCTTTGACCCTCAGCAAGAGGCTCTTTAGATCCACTTCACTTTCTGCCATTAGAGTGGTATCGTCTGCATATCTGAGGTTGTTGATCTTTTCCCCAGCAATCTTAATTCCAGTTTGTGATTTATCCAGGCCGGCATTTCACATGATGTAATCTGCATATAAATTAAATAAGCAAGGTGACAATATACATCGTTGTCATACTCTTTTTCCGATGCTAAACCAATCAGTTGTTCCATATCCGGTTCTAATTGTTGCTTCTTGGCCCTTATACAGGTTTCTCAGGAGACATGTGAGGTGCTCTGGTACTCCCATCTCTTTAAGGACTTGCCATAGTTTGTTGTGATCCACACAATCAAAGGCTTTAGCATAGTCAATGAAGCAGAAGTAGATGTTTTTCTGGTACTCTCTTGGTTTCTCCATAATCCAGCAAATGTTGTCAATTAGATCTCTAGTTTCTCTACCTCTTTGAAACCCAGCTTGGTTGAATGAAACCCCGGGATACCCAGGTGTGAATCATCCCTTTTCCTTGGACGCTCACTGGGTGACCTTGAGCCAGTTGCACATTCTCAGCTTAACCTGCCTCACAGGGTTGCTGTGAGGATAAAATAGAGGAGAGGAGAATAATGTAAGCTGCTTTGGGTCCCTTTTATGGAAAAAGGTGGGGTTTAAATAAAATAATAAATATAGCTGAAGATGGGAGGTATATAAAATGGTAGGCTGTTTGATGAGTGGGACGGAGAGGAGAAAGCAGGGAAAGATAAGGATACAGGGACTACCACTAGGAGGGAAAGAATAAATAGTTTAGGGAAAGGGAATACAGGGGGAAATTAGGTGCCCCCTGCAAGTCTTTGCAGGCTCCCCACCATGCAACTGGACCCAGCCTGGCAGTCAGCACCATGCAAGGAGAGAAGGAAACAGGAAAATGTGTGTGAGAGAAGGGGCTTTTATGGAAGCAAAAGAGGAATTAGTGGAGGAGGAAAAGTGAGATGCTCTTTGCAGGCACTCGTGGTTCCCCTGTTTGTCTGGTCTATTATCAACCACAACACTTGTACAAATAATGCCTTTAATTTGCAGTGAAATTCTATGCAGAGTTACTCCTACCTAAGCCTATTTAAGACTAGAGTAACTCTGCATAGGATTGCACTGTTAATAATTGAAAATAAAATCTAGATAAAATTAATATAAAATTACCCTTAGAATTTCGCCTTCTATTGCATGTTTTTATTGGAATTTGTAGTTCAAAAAAGTGTTTACCTGATTCATTGATATGCACATGTAATCATTTCCTGAGTGTAAAATTCAATGAAAATTCCTGTTTCTGAGGTTATACTCAACAAAAGCCCATCTTTCCATAAACTTATCAGCCCTTACATTATTGTGGTTTGTGATTCTATTTTAACATGTCAGATTAGACAGGAGAGCAATTTTCCATACTCTCATAATGCAGTCATTAATATTGGGGGCCACAAAGGATTTCCAACAAAATGCTACATATTGTCTTGCGGTAGTTAACGAAATCATTATAAGCTCCCTATCTGAGGTAATTACACAATTTTTAACAAACCATAATAAACCAATCATAATATCAAATGTTAAATCATGACCTGTAGTGCTTCTGTAATCTACATTTTAAAAGAGATAGGGGGCAGAGGTTCTGGTAGCCCCATACTGGGCTGTTAGCACACTCCCTTGCCAAGGTTCCCCACCCCCGGGCAGGGGAACAGGGCACAACTGTGGTTTGGGGAGCCTGTCAGCTGTCAGCCAGTTTGGTGTAGTGGTTAAGTATGTGTACTCTAATCTGGGAGAACTGTGTTTGATTCCCCAATCCTCCTCATGCAGCTGTTGGATGACCTTGGGTCAGCCACAGTTTTCTGAGAGCTCTCTCAGCCCCATCTACCTCACAGGGTGTCTGTTGTGGGGAGAGGAAGGGAAGGAGATTCAGGCCTGTAGCTACAGTGGGGCATCTCAGGGCCTGCCCCCCCGACTTACCACCAAGCCCCCCAACCTCCCATCCAGCCCAGCCCCCTTGAAAAATCCTTATTTTATTTTTTTGTGCCGCACCACACCATCGCCCTCATCGAGCCTGCCTGCTGGCGCCGAACCTGCCTGCTGGAGTCCCACCCCTGCCCTCAAGCTGTGACCTTGCCACTCAGCCCCCCCCTCCATTCCCATGCCACCAGATGGGACATCGCTGGATGGGGTGTGCAGGGGTGCCCCTGACTTATTTAAAGGCCCTTACATTAAAAAAAATCCTGGCTATGAGCCTGAGGAGATTGTAAATCACTCTGAGACTCCCAGTGAAAGGCAGGGTATAAATCCAATCTCTTCTTGTTCTTCTCTGTGGATCAGCTGTCCAAGCAACCCTGGGACCCATTCCCTTTCAGGACTGAAGCCAAATGCAGCAGTTGCAGTTGCAGAGAGCACTTCCTCACGGGATCAATAAATGTTATTTTGATGGCAACTGCATGTACCTCAGTGGGGTCCCCTGGTAATTGCAGACCCACATGGGGTGGAACTGCCAGTCCTGCTAGGAGTCCCACAAGTATGGTTGTAGCAGGCATGGCATCCCTGCTGTTTACCATCATTGCATCTATTTCTGTTTGACACCCCTGCAGATGGTGATTTAACAGGGAGACCTCAAAACATGACTGGTGCAGCTTTGATATTCTCTTCAGTTATCAGACCAGCCTGACTCCTGGAGTATTCTGCCTTGGGCAGCCTTCTGTCCATCAAGTCCACCCCACTCACATGCACGCTGTGGTAGGGACAGCTCAGCCCTATAGTCCTGGGCAGGGGTCATTTCCTGCAGGAGCGCAAAGGAGCGGAGCTCTGGCAGTAAAGAGCCCAGGGAGCAGGCACATGCAACAAGCCCCACCCCCTGCTCCCAGGAGCCGCGGGTCACGAAGTGCCTGCACCAAGGTTTATTCAGGTACAAGCTCTCCCTCCTCTGTGAGGGCAGATCTGCACGTCCCCCCCCCATAGCTAGCAATCCAAAACAGTCCAGTGGAGCCTGAGCAGTGGGTGTTGCCTTCTGACACACTTCCGGTGATGTCAGGGGGTGTGCCATATGCAAATAAGTTATGCTAATGAGCTCCTGCACCTCTTTTTCTACGAAATGACCCCTGGTCCTGGGAGTGGCTCACAAAGGCATAGGAGCCATTCTAGACAGAGGAATTTGGCAACCCTATGTCATGATTTGCTGTTCAATAAAGTCTGGTGTGTTCTAAATCTCTGTCCTTGTTTGTTTTTGAGCAGATAAGATTTACTCTGTGTAACTCCCTGCCTCACCTCCTTCTCTCCACATTCTGTGATATACTGTTAGGACTTCTTGGGAAATCTCCTATTCACATGTCCAGGGTGGTGGGCACTGGCTCAGAGATGCTCATGCTGGGATCATTGTTGGTGGTCTATATGGTGCTACTGGATACATAGCAAGGTGCAGTGGCACCTTGAAGGCTGACCCCACATATTCCTACGCACACACACTGCTGGCTGCTGTGTACAGTTTGCATGGGGGATGCCCTGGTGGGTAGTCCAAAGGGGTGTGTGGCTCTTTACCTCAGGTGGTGATGTCTGGGTTCCACACTCTCCACAACACTGCTGTATCACACATTAATATTATATTGTTTCAATTGTTTTTATTTATTTATTTATTTATTTATTAGATTTCTAACCCGCCCTCCTGCCGAAGCAGCTCAGGGTGGCTTACATAGAATTTTAAAACCAACATACAATTTTCAAACCAGCAAAAATACAATGTAAAATACAATTCCATAAAATTCCAATAAATACAATTAAACTATTTAAATACAACGGCATCCTATAATAAAGTGCATGTGCAGCACAACCAATAGAATCAATTATTACTGGAACGCCCGATGAAACAGCTCCGTTTTCACGGCTCTGCGGAATTGCTGGAGGTCCCACAGAGCCCTGATCAAACTTGTTGTAGTGTTTTATTTATTGATATATGAGTATATGATATACACTGCCCTGAGCCCTCCAGATTGACTCAGATTAACTCAGGAGACTGAGGGTGGATTCAAGGGAACTGCTGCCAGGAATGCAGCATAAAGGGGTTGTGGAACAACATCCCTGCCAAAATGATGGGACAGCCCTTTTGTGGAGGCAAAACATCACCTCTGAGGAGGAGCCCTGCCGATGCTATCCCAGTGCTTTTCCACTGAGTGATGCCTGCACACACATTGTTCTTTGCCTGGCCCCATGGGGCTGGTGATAGTACCTGGGCTGCAGTGGAGTGCCTACTACCTGAGTGCATACCTCTTTTGATTCTGCCTCCATGACCAGTGGTTAAGATGCTAATCTTGGGTGTGAGGGCTGTGGGTTTTACCTGTTCTCTGCCTTTTTTTTGTTCTGTTTCTCTTTTCCAGGGGTGTGGCTTCAAGCAGGGATCATTGTATATAGACAGTACTTTTGCTGCTAGTCAAACCCTTGCCAGGGGAGGGGTGGACATCCTGTCGGCCTCATGGGTGCCCTTGCCTCTATGGGGGTTATGCTGTTGCTAGGTCTTACTTCCCTGTCTGCTGCCTCTCCATGGGCAACAGTGGCATCAAGTGCAATGGTCCGGTTGGTGTGCAGTGACTGGCTGATCTTGTGTGGCCATTCAGAAGGACATCATTGGGTGTGGCCATTCAGAAGGACATCATTGGGTGTTACTGCCTGGTTGGTGGGTGCTGCCAGGGTTGCTTATGGACCCTAGCATGCTTGCTATTCCACCTGTGCCTCATGGAGGGGTGTGGGTTATTTTTTTCCTCCTGTGGAATGTCCATAGGGAGCAGACCAGCAATGCCTCAGAGGTGTTGGTGGTTGGCTACCTCAACCACAGTGGCCCTCAGGATCAGAATGCCCATGATTTGACCTTGTTCCTAAATATTGATTGACATCAGAATTACGCATACAACTTTGTAATCAATGGTCCAATAACACAGTAAACAGTTGTAGAAAAGAGTAAGAGTCCATTAGCACCTTAAAAACTAACAAAATTTGTTGTAGGGTGTTGTATACTGGGTTCGTTGCATGAAGAATCAGTGATTCAACATAGTGAACAGCTTAGTTTATTGCACACGTTAACAACAACAGAAACTGACCCAAAGGGTCCTATATTTGTGTCCCCAAACAATGCCTAGTCCGCGCCCACCTTCCTACTGGTGGGTTTGAATTTCCCGCCAATGATCCCATTGGTGTTTCTAGGATTCTTGGTCCCTTTGTAGTTCAGGACCAAGCTCAGACTAAGTTGCTGGCTCCCAAGTGGCACTCTGTGGACACAACACCCCTCCCCCCGTAGTTCAAACTGTGCCTACGGCACATAGTTCTTTAAGTAGGCCGGGGGCCTGTGCTCCTGGGTGGAATGCCTGGGTAGTGGTACCGGGGGTTCCGGAGCTTCCATGGGTGGACCCTCCCTGTGGCTCTGCAAGGGCGGGGAATCCATCCCAACCTCGGGAGTGGCGGGCAGCGACGCTTCCCTAGACTCTGGGAACAGAGTTGGTGAGGGCTCTCCGGCTCTCACTTCAGGAAGGTTGATTACCGGTTCCTCTGGGAACTGCCCTTTGGGGGCTGCTGACGGCCCTGTCTCTGGAGTTGCAGGGAGCTGGCTCCTTCACAGGTGGTCCACGTGCTTCCACAAGACCTGGCCGTCCTCTGTGGAGACCTCGTACAAGACTGGCCCTGTGGGACGAATGACCCGGCCTGCCAGCCAAGGGGGTCCCTTTCCAAAGTTCCTTATGAAGATGGAGTTCCAGGAAGAACCCCCTGGGAGATTCCATTTGTTTGGAGAGCCTCCATGACTCAGGGGCTCTATCAGGGTGCAGCTTGTCCAGTAGCACGGTTGGCTGCCGGCCCATCAATAACTCGGCCAGGCTGCTGACACTGACCGGGTTCAGGGTGGTATGATGAGACAGCAGGGCCAGGCGAAACTCCTAGTCACCATCTGTGATTCGGCTGAGGGCTTCTTTAGCAGTCCTCACCATGCACTCAGCCTGTCCATTGGTGGCTGGGTGGAAAGGTGCTGACCTCACGTGCCAGATGAGATTTCCCCAGAGGAATGCCTGGAACTCTTCTGACATTAAGACTATTCCATTGTCGGAGACGATGGTGTCCGGCAACCCATGGGTCACGCAGATCCGGTGCAGCACTTGAGTGGTGGCCTGTGAGGAAGTTACCATGATGGGTTTACCTCCAGCCATTTGGAGTAGGAGTCCACTATGACCATGAAGAGCAGTCTGTGAAAGGGCTCTGAGAAATCGATGTGGAGCTGGGACCACAGCGTGCCGGTGGAATCCCAAGCATGTGTGGCCGTGCTTGGGGGGTTCAGGCAAACAGCCTGGCATGTCTGACAACCCTTCACCCATGCTTCAAGTTCACCATCAATCCCTGGCCACCACACATAACTACGGGCCAGGGCCTTCATCTGGATGATTCCCGGGTGAGCCTCTTGTAGTGCTTTGACAATGCATTGGTACAGGGCACTGGGGACAACAACTGTATCCCCCCACAGCAAGCACCCCTTGTATGCCAAAAGTTCATCCCTTCAGGTGGTGAAGGCTGTGAACTTTGGGCCCGCCGTGGCCGTGGGCCACCTCTTGCGCACCCAATCCAGGACCCGGGAGATGACAGGATTCCTGGCTGAGTGGCAGGAAATGTCAGTGGCCTGTAGGGGCTGGTCCGTAAGGTCGTCAATGAGTAGAACATGGTGCACTGGAGCCAGGTCCTGTTCAACGGATGGCAAGGGCAGGCAGCTGAGGGCATCCGAATGCCCCATCACTTTCCCGGGGTGGTGCTGGAGATGGTAGTTGTAGCCCGCCAAGAAAATGGACCATCTGAGGACACGTGGGGACAGGATTTGCTGTGTCTGCTTGTCTGATGCAAAGAGGCCAAGGCAGGGGTGATGGTCCGTCACAACGGCGAAGGGCCTACTGTACAAAAAGTCATGGAACTTCTTCACCCCCACGATGATCCCCAGGCCCTCATGATCAATCTGGGCATAGTTCCTCTCTACAGCCGATAAGGTCCAGGAGAAGTAGGCCACCAGTATTTCGCAACCGTCGGGAAGTTGGTGCCCTAGCACAGCACCATGCCATAGGGAGAAGCATAGCACGCAAGAATCACTGACAGGGATTCATCAAAGTGCGCAAACACCAAGTTCGATATAAGCAGTACCTTGACAGCCCGGAACGCAGCTGCCTGGCAGGGCCCCCAGACCCACGGGGCTTTCTTGTCCAACAGACGATGCAGGGGCTCTGCGACTTCTGCCTTGTGGGGAAGTAAGGTGTGGTAGAGGTTGAGGAGGCCAAGGAACGCCTGGAGTTCCACCTTGGCCTTGGGTGCTGGGGCCTCCACAATGGCCTGAATCTTGTCCCGGGCAGGGTGGAGGCCATTCGCGTCTACAGTGAATCCCAAGAAGTCCACCTGGTCGACACCCAGAAGGCACTTTTCCCATTTCACCTTGAGGCTGGCCTTGTGGAAACAGTGGAGGACAGTGCGGAGATGGGTCGCGAACTCCTCCTTGGTTGCCACAGTGATCATCACATCATCAAAGAATGGGGTGACCTGGGTATCCCTTTTAAGAGAAAGTCTGTTAAGTGTTGGAAGATTCCCGGGGCCACACTCACCCTGGAGTCGCTTCACTGTGAACGACCCACGGTGCGTGATTATCATTTGGGCCACAGTTGTAGCCTCATCCACAGACAGCTGCTGGTACTCTTGGGCGAGGTCTAGCCTCATCCACAGACAGCTGCTGGTACTCTTGGGCGAGGTCTAGACCTTTGCCCCCACCAAGGTTGCTAACACATGGTTCACAACTGGGACGGGGTAGGCATGAACCTGTAGGGTTCTGTTCAGCATACACTTGTAGTCCATACAGATGTGGACGTCACCATTGGTCTCCACAGGCATGACTATAGGGGTCTCCCACACCGCGTGAGAGACCGGCTCCAGGACCCCTGAGCTACCACGTGGTCCACCTCGGTGTCAATTTTTTGTTTCAGAGCGAAAGGGAGATACCGGGCTTGCATGCGGATGGGCGCTACATTGGGGTCGAGTTGTAGGGATACCTGGGGTCCCATGTGGTGTCCCAGCGACCCATAGAAAATGGATGGGAATTCCCTGCAGGCCTCGCTAAAATCTGATCAGTCACATTGCTTCACCCCCTCAATGGTTATTCTGAGGGGCGTGAACCATGCTCGGCCCAAAAGACTGACCAGATTCCCCTCAACCACAATCAAGTTTAAAAACCCTTCAAACTCCCAGTATTGGACCCGAAAATGACCCTCGCCCCTCACCGAAACCTGGTTCCTCTGAAAGTCCACTAAGTTTATGTTGGAGGGCTGCAGGCGGGGTCCACCATTTTTTGAACATCTCCACCGAAATGATGGAGGTCGCGGAGCCGGAGTCAAGCTCCATGGTGCAAGGGGCCCCCTCAATCTGCACCTGGACCTGTATCTTAGGGGCTGTACTCTGGCTCGGGAGTCGCAATACCTGCTGTGGAGGCTCCATCAAAAGAAGGTAGAGCTCATCTGGTGTTGCATCAGCCTCGTAGTGCATGGTGGCACGGTGTCTTTGTGGCAGCTTGATGTTCAGGGCTCGCGATCCCCACGAGTGGCATGTGTGGGCAATGTGACTGGAATGTCTGCAACTCTGACATGTGGCGTCCCAGAACCTGCATGTCTTCCATTCGTGTGGGTCCCCGCAGCTGGCACACTCTGGAGGTGAGGTGGAGTCCTGGACCCAGTTGGAATGTGGGGGAACCATGGGACCTTCCTCTGTGTGGCCTGTTGGCTTTTGTGGACCTCCTCTGCATCAGAGTCTCCGGAGTTGGTAGCGGTGTGTTCACTCCCAAGTGGTAGATGTAAGAGTGCATATCTCGGGTTCCAGAATTCTCCTCCCATAGACCGCATACGAACCAGTCACAGAGTGCCATCTCTAGATGGGTTCAGAACTTGCAGTCAGATGCAAGACAGCGAAGCTTGGCCAAATACCCTGTGGCTGACTCCCGTGGGTGCGGTTCCGGTAGTAGAAAGCCACGTGTTGTGACATCTCTGATGGACTGGGAATGAAATGGTCCTGGAGAGCCTTGACAATCTGTTCAAACATTGCTTCGTCCAACGTGGTGGGTGAGAGGAGGTTCTGTGCCAGACTGACAGTGCTGGGACCGCATGAGCCGATGAGAAGGCCTTTCTTCCTCTCTTCTTCAGTTACCTGGTAGAAAACCAGGATGGACTTGAGCCCCGCGACCCAGTCTCCGCACTGCTGAGGGTGGGCTGGATCAAATGGGGGAACTAATCCCGATCCCAGAGCGACGGCCATCGCGCTGCACGGAGGAAGAGGTGAGGATGTGGACTTGGTCAGGGTGCCAGTGGTGCTCATCCACAGTGGGGCGGCGGAAGTCGGCTACCTCCTTAGGCGCTCCAGCAGCCAATGTTGTATACTGGGTTCGTTGCATGAAGAATAAGTGATTCAGCATAGTGAACAGCTTAGTTTATTGCACATGTTAACAACAACAACAGAAACTGACCCGAAGTGTCCTATATTTATGTGTCCCCAAACAATGCCTAGTCTGCGCCCACCTTCCTACTGGCAGGTTTGAATTTCCTGCCAGTGATCCCATAGGTGTTTCTAGGATCCTTGGTCCCTTTGTAGTTTGGGACCAAGCTCAGACTAAGTCGCTGGCTTCCTAGTGGACACAACATAGGGTATGAGCGTTCATCAGTCACTGCTCACTTCTTCATATGCAGCTAAAATGTGAGTCTATCTGTCCTATATATTGGAAAGTAGAGTAATTTCAGATGCCAAATAACATTAGCAGGCAAATTACAATAGCAGGTGTGATTGGATTATGTGTAATATGCAGAGAGGTACTAGGCATGGAGAAATCAGCATTTGTAATGAGACAGCAAACCTAGGTCTCGATTCAGTCCAGATGGATGCATTGTCTTTAGCTTCATTATCAGTGTGTGGCCACTCAGTTGCAATTCAGCCGTCTCTCTTTCTAATCTCCCTTTGAAATTCCTTTGTAAAATAACTGCTACTTTTGGGTCAGCAACTGAATGTCCTGGAAGTAAAAAGCTGGGAACATGGAAATGGTATCTCACTTTTATCTACCTAGACCCATATACACATCATGATCTTGGAAGTGAATTTTATTCTAATTGTAGTTCTAGTACAGGCAAGTTGAAATTGTAACAGACAGCAGATAATATCTCCACCAATTTTAAAACAAATGTCTTCATTGATTTGTTTGAGCAATCCACTATATTCCATGAACAAAGAATTAGAGTCTTCAGAAGTCTACTTTCATTCCAGTTTGATAATTCTCAGTATAATCAAAAAGCATATGATGTTATTTCAATGGAGCAGAGGTAATAGTTACAAGGACTAAGATATAATCTGGAAACCCTAAAACCCCATGGTTCATTTAACATCTTTCCTTACCTCTCTTTCACAGCTCTGGTCTACTTTCTAAATTAAAATCAGGTTACCTGAATACCACTTAAGAAAACGTTTAGGAATTAATGGACTAGATTCCAAAAACCATCATAATTTTATATATATAAAATATATATATATTCCTGTGTTAACTTTGAAAGCAAAGGACCTAAATCTCTTTGAAATACAATGTGTGTGTGGTGGAAACACTTTAATGTTCAATATTTTATTTGTATTGAGGGAGTGAGTTGTAGTTAAGAGACAGTACACTTGCTTTACATGTTGAATGTTGCAGGTTGAGCCCCTAGAATTTTTGGTTAAAAATGGACCATAGGTAGCAGGGTGAAAAAGAATGTTGCCCAAAACTTTGGACAACTGCTGCCTGTAGAGAGAACTAGACCAAATAGACAAACAGCATGATTTTAAAAGGGGGCTTTCTGTTGAGCTGCAGATCCAAAACATATTCAAGTGTATACAGCAATTCTGCAACATGTGCAGACTGCAACATGTGAGGGGAGAAGTACAAGGGACACAAATGCACTGGTCCCACCCACCACCACTGCCCAATTGCTGGGTCATCTGCATGGTGCAAATGTGCAGAAGTTGTGTGCATACATGCGGACACTTTTTCTGTGCATAGGTCCTATGCTCACAAGCTGGTGATCATGCAGAGGTGGAGGGCAGAGCCAGCACCTTTCTGCTCATTCGGTCAATGTGCAGACATGTCATGTGTACAGGGCAACAATCTTCTTCTGTTTTACTAGCAACCTTCCTCTTCCACATGTTATATCACCAACCTGACTCAGAGATTATGAAACACCAGAGACATGGATGTGCACCTGTCACCTTGGCCTTTAGCCATCAACGATCATTCAATCTCATCTACTCAATTGCAGCCTTAGCTTGAGGTATAGGTCTTTCTTCAGTGGGTTTATTAGACATTCAAAACATATGCTATCCCTTAAACCTAGGAACTGTATGTGCTATTCCCAGATCCAGAAGAGCTTTTATCTATTCAATTGTGTGTGATCATAGTTTGGAAAGGCACTATTTTAGCACACTATGACCCTGTATTTCTCATCATAGAACGACATTGCACAAAATTAGTTCTAAAACTCTGCTGCTGTTTCAGCTACTTCCTTTAGGTTTTGAGCCTGAGGAAGGGATGCGGCAGGCAACTTTCCATTTTTATTACCACACACTCTGTTGTTAAAATTGGAGGGTGTTTATTAATCAGTTGCTTTATCTGCTGTGATTTATGAAACATTTCTCAATCCATTGATTAGGGAGCAAACATTGATTACCAAAGCATGTAATGGATATACTTTTTAACAGAGAACAGAGTAACTGTAAAGCAAATTCAATAATGTAAGGAGTAAATTGTTTGCTGCCCCAGCACCAATGGGAGGGGTGAGGCGGGTGCCAAATGCAAGGGGTTTCTCTATGCCCAACTACTAACCGTAGATGGTATTTCACCACATTTGAGTCAGTTAATGTGTTCATTCCCCAACATGAGGAAATGCTCAGCTCATACGTTAATGCCTTAATGTTATTTAGCTTTGAGATTATAATGCACACTACTAATAATGACATATTTTAGTTGGCTCTGTCTTCTTGGCAGAATGGGCTAGTGGTCACATAGTTTGTGGATTTTGTGAAATAGATCCAATTTATTGGTTTTGCTTGGCTAAATCTTGAATATATACAAAAACAGGATACACTACAATTTTTAAATGTTTTCCTACTTAGGAGTTTCATTTTCAAATGTTCTGTAATAAAAACAAAGTGCATTTCTAATACATGAGTAGGAGCCTGTGTTTTCCCCCTGAAGAAAACCAATAGAACTTTTGTACGGTCAGAAATCAAAGATATGAACGCGAATATAATTACTATAATGATAATTAATAGCACCGTATCGTTTCAAATAGGAAGACTTTGGATCTAACAGTCACTAATGTTTCTCAAAGCTTTACCAAATAATCCACAGATTTTCCCCACTCTTCTTCAAGAGTTATATTGATTGGATAGTTGATATTCTGGATTACCACCCAGCAAGCTTCCATGGCAGAGTGGGGAGGGTTGCATCTTGGTTTCCCAGATCCTAGTTCAACATTCTAACTGCTGTGTCATACAATACCCAACTCAATCTTTCCTTTACATCAAATTCGAATGAGGTAATGGATGTTCTGAAACAGTGTCTGACATCAGTGATGCACTGAATGATTAAAAGGAAACTAAAACTTATTTCAGACAAACCAAACTGTAGGTTGGAAATACAGCTGAATTGGTAGCAGGTATACAGATTATTTGGTACAAGAACTTCCTTTTAAAACTCAAAATTACAATTTGGTCTTGGTCATGGATTCAGGTCTGCTCTTGAGTATTGGCTATTAATGTCTATGGACACAGTGTGTCTCTCCATCTCTGTTAAAATTCTTTGAGTTGGAAAATAGAATAGAAACATATCAAATTTTATATCTTCAATATTTATATCTGCTAGAACTCTTCCTCCTTGGTGCTACTCTACCAATTAGAGTTCCTAGGGCTGAGCTATTGGTTCCCAGCAATAGGGATGGGCATAAACCAAGAAAATGAAGTTTGGTTTGTGGCGTGCCCAGTTTGCGAATCATGAACCATCATGTATGGGCCAAACAAACTGGTGAAGTTCATGAGGTTTGTGGTTTGCTAGAAACCCTCCCCCCCGGAGTGCTAGAGAAACCCAAATCAAAGGGGATCTCTGGCTGAGGAAATGACTGCCTCTCATTGACAGGTGGTCATTTTGACAGGTGCAGGTTCAGGAGGCTCAGAAGCGTATAGAACAGATCTTGTGTAAGCTGGAGACATCAAAGTCACAGAGGACCTTCCCCGGATGCTCCTCTACATACCCCTCGAGTTCCTCCCCCCCCCCATCAGTTTGAAGTTTGGTAAACACTTAGATTGAGCAGAGACAGTTTTTCTGGAAATGTATCCATTCACAAACCAGCATGAACCTCCATGAATAGCTTGAAAGTTTCTAGAAAGTTCACACCAGTTGATCTGCCATGAACTTCACTTCACAAGCCTGCCAAAATTCATCACAAACTTTAGTCTGTGAGCCAGTTCATGCCCATCAACCCCATACCAAATTTTCTGGCCAATCCTTTGAAGTTCTCTATAAGGTAGATCATTGCAGGTGACAGGTTATCAGGTCCTGCTCTAACAAAGAGGAAAAGAGGGAAAAGCCAATTCTATTCCATTCTCTTGATATGCCCTGCCACCACTCCTACAAAATCACAGACCATCTGCAGAACCTTCAGGAACTGTCAAGAGTTCCCAGACCCCAGTCTGAGAAATGCTAGCTTAAAACACTGGCAACCATTAACGTTTCAGAAAATGGGCAACACTGTATATGGAGTAGTGGTTAGTGCTGGACTGGGAGACCCAGGCTCACTGAATAACACTGGGCCAGTCATCCTTTCTCTGCCTAATCTACTTCAGAGGGTGGTGACTGTGAGGATAAAATGCAGGAGGGGAGAAGAACACTGTAAACCATGTTAGGCACCCATTGGGTAGGAAATAGACTGTAAATAAATAAACAACTATGAAACTTTGCTATATATTTTCCCCCTTATGATATCTCTCAGTATGTGCATTCTTGTAACTACAATAATCCTGTCTCATTTTCCTGTTGCTCTACTGAAGCAGGTATATGGAACTGGAGAAGACTTGGGTAATCAAATCACCAGATAAGTAGGTATTGCAGATAATAAAACAATGAGATGCCTTTAAGCCATGCTAGGGAGTAGCTTTCATGCAAATGTCAAGGGCAGTGATTGTGTCATTACTGTTGACAAGTCACAATTTATCATTGCTATCATCCTAAGTAGTTTGGAAATTGTATCTAAAAGTGTTCTTTAACACACACACACACACACACACACACCTCCTTATGTGAGCCTAACACATAAGGATTTCAGGTCTTTTTAAAATGTTTCTTAGCCTTGCACTAATTCAGATAAAGGAAATAAATGACAGAACTACTGTTCAGAGAATTATAACTATAAATATTTGCATACATTTCTTAGATACCATGTCCCCTAAAAGTGTCTTAGAAAGGTCCTGCCTCCATAAGAAATGCCGCAAAAGAAATCTGCTCATCCATTTACTTCTTGCTTCTTATATAAAGAAATGCAAAGGTGATACATCATTGTTGTAATTACATGTTTCTTGTGTAATCCTATGTGGCTTCAGCATGTCTCAAGTGTTGTCAGAGAGGGGCATCAAGACAATTCTTGTGGAAACCACATTGCTTTTTTTACATGGGGGAGGGAAAATAAGGTCAATGTGGTTTTGCAGGTTTACTCTGTCTGATTCTGCCTGTGAATGTTAAACAGATGACAAACACATTAAATAAGATAACAGAGTATAGGTTATATAGTGCACCACACCCCAACTCTGTTTAGTCTTTAGCTCAGTGAATAAATTCTCTCTCTCTCTCTCTCTCTCTCTCTCTCTCTCTCTCAATTTGTTAAGATGCTAAAATCTGCTTTGTGTGATTTATGAAGGAACTTGAAGCGATTAGTTTCACAGTGCATGAAAATTCCTCAGGTTCAGAGGGATGTCCAATCTGTTACACCATGAGCCATTGACTGGATGAGAACATGAGCAGCTCGGAGCCATAAGGAGATTGTGTTGAGTTATTAAACACTTGTGCTAAAGCTGCTTATTGTTAATTCCCCAATGTCCTGCCGAAGTGGTTGGATAAGATCAGATCGGATTAGATCAAAGAGCCTGGGAACCAGCCTTTCGAGCAGATTCATTTAATCAATAAAGAGGGGAGAAAGAGAGAGAACAGCAGTACCAGGATCACAGGAGATTAGGATAGGGAAAATAAGAAACAACAGATTATTTTTTCTCCCATTTTTTTTTAAAAATGTAATTCTGCCTGTCAATGAGTTGAGGGTTTCCCCCCCCTTTTCTCCCCTCAGCTTCTCTTTTCTTAAATTCCTGTAACTGTACCAGAATAGGAGTAGAATAAATGACTCCCTTTAAAACTTCATTACTGAGCAACAGTTTAGAACCAAGCATTTCCTAATACAGTAATACTTCATAAGTCAAGAGACTGTAAAAGTACTATTAAAGCAATCAGTGCTCTAAAATACCTACTGTGAAAAGAAAGAGAACTCCTATTAAAAAGCAGCTTTTGCTTAAACGATTCCCTTAAGGAAAAAAATAGTTCTGGGTAGGATAATATGCACAAATTCCAACCTTCCTTTTGCACAGGGGGAAAAGGACAGATCAGCTTGATTCCTGACCATGTTTACTCAGGTGAAGGTGCAACTTGCAAGTAAATATGCTTATGATTACAGTCCAAGAGTTGCAGGTTAATAGAAACAGTGAACATGTCATTTAGTACATGAGTATATTCAATATATGTCTACTGTTGGATTATAGATTATAGGTAAAGATTATTTTGTTGGTTGTAATTAAGGCAAAAGTAGTGGCACTGTGTTCTAGTACATGGGAGATGTGTACATATACATAATAGCAGTTTTTAGAACTTTAAAAAGAATATATGTAGGAACTAACCATAATAAGGTAGAAAATAATGAGAAAAGGTTGAATACTGCCAGTTGCCTTGGTGGTCTGGAGAAAATTATTTCTGGTTCAGAATAGGATTTGGCCCCAAATGAATTAGCAGTGCAGGTGCCTCAAGAAAAAATGATTGCCCTTAATAGTATTATAAAAATTACATCTCCTTTAACAGAATATAATTTATATTCTGAATTGAATAAGGATATGTATTATAAATCCATTCCATAAAACTTAATTTCCCATCCAGAGATACTGATTACCCCAGGCCCTGCATACCTTTACCAATAGTTAATTACTACAGAATGCTTTAACACTATTTTCCAAATCAGCATGCATGCATAAAATGACTGCAATCTAATTTGACATATTATTAGTGATGATTATTGTCATAGATAAATTAGATTGAACAGAAAATAACCTTCATCCTTAGCATGTTTTAGCTCTCAGAATTAATGTGATTTGGTGAACACACATAAATAAAAGTCTGATGAGTCCCTGCTGACTGGGAGGCCTGCCGGTGCTGAAGTGTATCAATTTCATGCAGATGATGAATTCCTTAAGCATTCAATGATAATCATGCTTGATTTGACAAGACTTTCTCATGCTATTTTAGGGCCTTAATTTTCTGTGAAGTTCTGTCAAGTGCTCATCAAGCACCCACTTATCTCCCTATCTTAACCTGGCAGCCAATCACAAGGTTGCCTAACAGTGCCGCTACCAAGTATCAAGCTATTAATATGCTGGTCATGTGACTGTCCAAGAAGAGAAGCCAATCAATGGCTGATTAACATTCAGGTCATGTGACTCCCAAGAAGAGTAAATGAGTTACACAGTAAGACATCAAACAAATTTTCATCTTGAAAGAGTGATTGCTTTTTCTGCTGCTGTGATGTTTGTCAAATTCACTCTAGCCTTGTCCAATTAAGCTCCATGAGATGAATTAATAATGAAGAGATGTAAGCACTCTGCCAGCGTGATAACCATGAGTAGAACCATGGAATGGAGGCTGATGGAAGGGGAGGGGGAAGGAGAACTGATTGGAAAAAGCCCACATCTGGATAGCTAGAATAATTGCTTTCCACATGTTGATGCTGTTTTGTAATATTTAGTTTGCATTGCACAACTCAGTTAAGGGGAGGGGATTTCTTAAGGATACATTGAGACAACTATTCCCCTTTTTCCAGCTTCTGATGTATTCAGAGTCTGACAGGAATCAAATGGTTAGATAATGTGAATGTGTCCATTCCTGAAATGAGAGCTGCAGAACCCATTGCTCATTGAACCTCTTTGGAAACCTAGTTCCATCAAGTTCTCATCACTTGGTAATGTCATCAAGAGCTGAGCAGAAGTTATCTAAATCAGTATATACAATAAATTCATGTAGTCACAGTTCTTTTTCCTAAGTGATAGTTGTACTTAGCAGGTAATAGCTTGCAGTATCAGACATCCATCACATGTTGGCCCTCTTCATGACAATATTTTCAACACTGGCAACATCTAGCAATGAATTAACAGTTTTCTAGTATTTATTAAAACATAACCAATGCCAGAGACGAAAACCCACTAACATCACTGAGCCTCTGCCTGTAGAAATCAGACCAAGGTTTTACATTGCTTCAAAAATATATTCAAGTTATGATGGGGTTCCAGAGAACATTATACAATTGTGGGACAGCCACCATGCATGCTCCCTTGCCTTGTCCAATGAAACTTAGTTAATATAACCAAGAGGGAGTTCTCAGAGATTGCAATTACAATAGACGTTCACACAGTTAGTTGAATATGTACTAGTAATTGCCTCATTTGTGACCATATAGTAAAAGAACAAGTTTCAAGATGGTGACAATTTATATAGTATCTACATATAAAATGTACAGTCTACAATAAGTGAAATGCTGATTGATGATGATTATGATGATGTTTAAAAAATTGAAGTAGCTGCATTTGCTCCATCTAGCCCGAGGCATATAGTCTATCACTAAATTAAATTCATAGACAGAAGAACAAATGATCCTCTTTAGCAATGTTATAGTTAATGTGTATTTCCACTCTCTAAAAACATGACAGTGAGTTCTATTCAGCTAGGAAGTAAATTGTACTTTGGTGCTGATCCTATGGTACATTCTGGTGACATGTTTAGAGCAGAGACCTTGTGACTAATAAAGCTTTCAGCTACTCACTGAAAGTAGTTAGTCACCTAATGGATTTCTGGTGATATGAAAGAGAGTATCGGGTCCTACTTATTAAGTTCTAGCATGAAATTACTTACATTCCCAAGGCATTCTGAAGCAATATATTCTGGTCATCTTAACAAGGGGTGTTAGAGCATGCCAATTAGCTAGCAATCTGAAATAAACAGTAGTTACAGCAAGAGGGAGCTTTTATCTGCAAAATTAATAACATTTTTAATGGGACTTCTTGGTATAGTGGCTCAAGATGCTGTAAGAAAACAGAATGTGGAGCATACTATATTCAAAAGATCATAAGTCAATTCCCAGAGCTGCTTGTCATGGATTTTTTTAAAAAAATTGCAAATAGGGAGTAATGATTTCCTGGATGTTAATAAGTAGGCAGCAGGAGAATGAGACAGCAGAGAACTGAGACTTCCATGGGGATGAAAGAGAAATCAAGGATAAAGTTAAGGTGTCAGGTGGTGACAGTTAAACTTCAATATGGTATGTGAAATGGCTCTTGCTACGATTCACAAACCAACTCTTAAGACAGCTACAAAACAGGCTTAAAGAAAACAGGGACTATGACATACATGGTCTGGGAAGCGCAACTGCAAGTAGCTAGTAATAACCCAGAGTTATCTGAACTCATCCTACATCTTTACAGAACAATTGGGGAAATTGATTTCCTGAAAGTATTGGCCCTGACCTAGCTAAAGTTAATCACGACTAAGTCTCACTGAAAGTGAGTTGAACTTTTAACTAACTTGGGTGGTTACAGTGGGGCTTACAACAGAATTTAAGTAGTGTTACATCCTTCTCAGTCCATTAAAGTCATACAGGGCTCTTTTTGTAGCAGTAACTCCTTTGCATATTTGCACACCCCTAGTGTAGCCAATCCTCCAAGAGCTTACAGAGCTCTTCTTACAGGGGCTACTGTAAGCTCTTGGAGGACTGGCTACATTAGGGGTGTGTCTCCTAATATGCAAAGGAGTTCCTGCTACAAAAAGAGTCCTGGGGGTAACTTTGCCTAGGTCTGCATTCAAGTCCAGCAGAAATGTAAAGCTTACTAAAATTTTCCGAGTTATAAATCTTTGTGAGCCAAACTGATGTATTTGACAAAATGAGATTTAACTATCAAAAACTTTTTGGTTGGTTTTTAAGGTGGTACTGGAGCTTTGCAAGGTAGCAGGGCCTGCTCCAGTGACAAAGTGTCTGAAATGATGGAATAAACAGGCAGGTTTAGCAGATGTTCAAGTTCAGCATCAGGGTGAGGAAGCCAGGGGACTAGGGCACTAGTCTCTTCACATCCCTTAATAGGATAAGCAGACTTTCCATGAATAATAATAATAGGGTAAGCAGACTTTCCACTAACAAATCCACATAAACAGGACATTTCTAAAAGTTTTTAAAAAAAAACAAAAACAAAAACAACAACAACAGTTATGAAGGTAGAATGCCAGTATGGGGTTGGGAGCTATCCAGTGTATTGTACTGAATGCAACATATTCATAAATCAGAAGTCTGGGGAGTGTGCTTGGTGCAAGGAGCTCCTGGTTCTCAGAGAATGAGTTCAAACCCTTGAGACCAAGGTGGCTGATCTAGAGAAGCAGAGACAGTCAGGCATGCAGATAAGACTCTCAGGGACTTGTTAGATGTTTCCCACTCTGAGAGTGGCAACCCTGCCACTGTCAGGGAGCATGAGGGTCAAGAGGAAACAGGTCACCGTGCTGATGAAAGGGGGAATGTTCCCTCTGAAGGGACCCTTTCTACAGTTGGTGAGCAGGTATCCTTTTGCACCAAGGAACCATCCCTGGGCGGGGAGGGAGGGGACTTCTTGGTAGTTGGTGATTTGATCCTTAGACAAGGATCCTGCGTACTGACTGCATGGTGACTTGCCTGCCTGGTGCAAAGGTAGTGCACATTATGTGTGGTCTAGATAGCCTAGTAGATAGTGCTGGGAAGAAGCGAGTGA
The DNA here is from genome assembly GCF_001447785.1 of Gekko japonicus. NCBI lineage: Eukaryota > Metazoa > Chordata > Lepidosauria > Squamata > Gekkonidae > Gekko > Gekko japonicus. The sequence continues at coordinate 410,825 of NW_015165292.1, forward strand.
TCAGGGTAGATGTTGACACCAATGATGTGGGGAAATGTAGTTGTGTGGTCCTGGAGGAAAAATTGAGGCTGCTAGGCAGGAGACTCAAGGCCAGGACTTCCAAGGTAGCCTTCTGAGAAGTGCTGCCTGTTCCATGTGCAGGGCCAGCAAATAGGTACAAATTAGGGGTCTCAATGTGTGGATGAGATGATGGTGTAGGGAGGAAGGGTTTAAGTTTATTAGACACTAGGATGCTTTTTGGAACAAGCGGGACCTGTACAAAAGATATTGTCTCCACTTGTCCTGAGAAGGAACCAGGCTGCTGGCACTGAAAATCAAAAATACGGAAGCACCGTTTTTTAAACTAAATCTTGGGGGAAAGCCGACAGGAGATGAAATGTCTTTGGTTCAGGATGGCTTATCTCAAAGAGATGAAAGGGTAGCCATCACCTTTCTACATGAAATGGATTAGGGCTGGCCACTGAGAGGGTGACAAACAATATTGACTGCCTGGCAACGTTTAGAGGACACCAGAGGAAGGTCGCAGGTCTAATGTGTCTGGGAAATTATAGCTGTTTATATACAAATGCTAGAAGTGTCAGAGATAAAATGGGGGAGCTAGAATACTTAGTGTCATAGGAGAGCATAGAAATTGTGAGCATTTCAGAAACTTCGTGGGATAAGGAAAAGCAGTGATTCCTGGATATAAATTACATCAGAAGGAGGAGGGAAGGGTTGGAGGTGGAGTTGCTCTGTATGTCAGAGAGGGTATACAGTCCAGTAAGACTGAGATTGTAAAATGCATAGTTTCACTTACAGAAATGCTATGGGTGGAAATAGAGTGCTCAAAAGGAAGTTTGGGAGCTTGTTATCACCCACCAGATCAAAACTTAGAGGATGATTTAAAAATAGCAAAAGAATTAAGGAAAGTAGCTAGATGAAATAACTGTCATAATAGGTGATTTTAACTACTCACACATTGATTGGGTCAATATGAGTTCAGTCAGGAGAAAGAGATTGGGGTTCTAGATACTCTCAATGACTGTTCCATGGAGCAGATGGTCACAGAACCTGCCAAAGAAGTGATCCTGAATTTGGTCCCAAGACCTGGTGACATATGTAGGCTGGGAAAAGTGACCATAATGTTATTATATTCAAGATTTATGTAAATAGGAAGTTGCCCAAAAAGACCAACACAACCACTTTCAACTTTAGAAGCAGTAACTTCTCTCAAATGAGGGGGATTGTGAAGAAGAAATTGAAAGGAAAGGTAAGGAGGGTCAAATCCCTTTGGGAAGCTTGGAGTATTTAAAAGTACAATCCTGGAAGCTCAGATAAAGTGTATACCACATGGTTAACAAACCAAGTAATGGAAGCAGTAAAAGGTAAGAAAAAATCCATTTATTTATTAATTAATTTATATTCCACCCTCCCCGCCAAAGCAGGCTCAGTGGAAGGCTAGTCTGAGTGAGGTAAATAAAGGGGAGCACAGGCAGTGGCAAATAAAATGCAAGTCGGTGATTAGAGAGGCAAAAAGGGACTATGAGGAACATATTGCAAAAAACATAAAGACCAACAATATTTTTTTCTTCAACTACATTAGTGGCAGGAAACGAGCCAGGGAGGCAGTGGGGCCCTTGGATGAACAAGAGGTAAAAGGATTACTGAAGGATGATACAAAAATGGCAGAGAAACTGAATGAATTTTTCCCTCTGTTTTCACTGTGGAACATGGGAGGTGCTTGCCCACTCTAGAACCATAAATTTTGGGACGGCTGTTGAAAGACCTAAGTCAGATTGAGGTGATGAGAGAAAAGGTCCTATGACTGATGGATAAATTAAAAACCGAGAGATCATCAGGCCCAGATAGCATACATCCTCGATTTCTGAAAGAACTCAAATTTGGACTTGTGAATCTCCTGACAAAAATATGCAATCTATCATTAAAATCTGCCTCCATTCCGGAGGACTAAGGTAGCTAATTTAACCTCCATCTTTAAAAAAGCTTCCAGAGGAGATCAGGGAAATTAAAGGCCAGTCAGTCTAACATTGATATTGGGTAAGTTGGTGGGATCTGTTATTAAAGATAGAATTAGTAGACACATTGATGAACAAGAGCTATTGAGGAAGAATCAGCATGGATTCTGTAAGGGAAGATCTTGTCTCACCAACATGTTCTTTGAGGGGGTGAACAAACATGGGGACAAGGGTGATCCAGTAGATGTTACCTAGACTTCCAGAAAGCTTTTGATAAAGTTCCTCATCAATGGCTCCTAAGTAAACTCAGTGGTCATGGGATAAGGGGACAAGTATAAATGGGCAATTTTCACAGTAGAGGGTGGTAAGCAGTGGGGTACTTTTAACTTCTTCATTAAAGATTTGGATTTGGGAGTAAGTACTGAAGTGGCTAAGTTTGTGGATGACACTAAGTTGTTCAGGGCACTGAGAACCAGGGCGGGGTATGAGGCACTCCAGAGGGATCTGTCGAGGCAGGGCAAGTGGGCATCAATGGTGCAAATGAGGTTCAACATGGGCAAGTGCAAAGTAACGCACATTGGAGCCATAAACCCTAACTATAACTCCATGTTGATGGGGTCCAAAGTGGTGGAGGCTGACCAAGAGAGAGATCTTGGAGTCATGGTAGATAACTCACTGAAAATGTTGACCCAGTGTGTGACGACAATAAAAAAGACAAATGCTACGTTGGGGGTTATTTGCAAGGGAATTGAAAACAAATCAGTCAGTATCATAATGCCCCTGTATAAATTGATGGTGTGACCTCATCTGGAATACTGTGTACAGTTGTGGTCAGCACACCTCAGAAGGGGTATTATAGCATTGGGGAAAGTGTAGAAAAGGGCAACTAGAACGATAAAAGGGTTGGAACACTTTCCCTATGAAGAAAGGTTAAAGTGCTTGGGGCTCTTTAGCTTGGAGAAACAATGACTGAGGGGGGACATGGTAGACGTTTACAAGATTATGCATGGGATAGAGCAGGTCAAGAAAGAAGTACTTTTCTCCCTTTCTCACAATACAAGAACTCGTGGGCACTCCATGAAATATCTGAGCAGTCGGGTTAGAACGGATAAAAGGAAGTACTTCTTCACCCACAGAGTAATATGTGGAATTCACTACCACAGGAAGTGGTAGTGGCTACAAATATAGACAGCTCCAAGTGGATATGGTATACATGGAACTCTATGGTTGCAATCAGACAATCTGTTTGATCTGTTGTCGTTGCTTCTCCCCAACAGATTTAGCATGTGCACCCAGACAGCCACGTCTGTCTCCTGTTTCCCAGTTGTTGGGCCCCCCTGCTCACCCCTGACTTTCCCAACACTGCAGGAAGTCTGGTATATATATGGGTCCTACTGGTTTCACAGCACTTTTCCAGGTGTGGTGTCTGATCACTGTCTTGAGGGGTGAAGCCTTTCGAGAACTTAGATTGCTCACTTTCGGTTTTGCCGCCTTTTTGAAACCTTTTAGCGATGAACACATAAGCATTTATTTGCCCAGAGCTCATTTAAAACTGCTTATGTGAGCCCAGGAGTGAGTGGGCAAGGACGGGCAGGACAGTGAACGGGGAGATGCAGCTGCTGGTGGTGGGGCTGAGACTGCACCCAATGATGCTGTTGATAGAAAAGAGCCAAGCACTAAGCCCAGCAGGTCCTGGTAGGCAAAGAGGCCAGTCCTGCTCAGATCTGACAGTGGGGCGGCCAGATGGCGAAGAGAGGTGAGGTGGATACATAGGGCTGGAGCAGGAGGCTGGTAGGAAGGTGGCAGAGGCAGCAGGCTCGATGCTGTGGAGGAGCTGCCAGTGGCCATGGTGAGCAGCACAACATCTGACATCTGATCACAACTCTCCCAACACACACACACACACACAAAAACCCAGACCAAATTAGAGGCACGCTCTGGCCCACCCGACTGATCATAGCCAATATCTGGGGACGAATGTCCCATTTTCGGGGTGCTTGTTGGGCAACAGTGGAAGGGCTTCTGGAAGCTGGGGCCACTGGTGTACCTCCTGGTGGCACCTGGTTTTTGGCCACCATGGGGCACAGAGTGTTGGAGTGGATGGGCCCCTGGCCTGATCCAACATGGTTTCTCTTATGTTCTTACATTCAAATTTTGTTCTACTACTACAGACTAACATGGCTACCTAGCTGATACTAGGACCTTGTTACTGTTATTCATGACTGACTTTAGCCAGATATGACCATAAGCTTTACAATGTTTTAACTTTTTAAGTATCATCTTTGTACAGAAAAAATTTCTGAACATACAGGATCAGCTGAAAGCTCATAAGCAGGATGGGGAGCTAAGAAGATCTTTTAATAAGTTCTGTGACCACCATTCCATTCTTTTGTTTACTGCAGCCTAATTTGTCCTAATGTCTATGGTCTTCTCTCCCTTTCTTACCCTTGGCTACAGTAGTCTTAATCAAAAAATTCCAATGATATGAAAATTCTCATTCTGCAAATTCTGCAAAGTAGAAATATTTAATTTGCATAATGTTTTGTGTGTAGAACATGGGTCTCCTTAGATAGAAGATGGATTTTCCTGGTTGAGCAAATGCATAGTCGCACATTGTCCAAGGAGTAATCTGTGTATGCCACAAGTATTGTAAAGAGAAATCTAAGAGATTACAAATTAGGGTCATATAATTTGTCATCCAAACAATAATATTGCTTACTTTCTATTTCCCACTTCATTCCTCACCAAGAGACTGTAACAGCAGACTTTCACATTTTCTACATGTGAAATATCAGCTCATTAGGCTACAGTTTTACTTATTAGTAGTGCCACTTTGCAAAGAAGAACTCAAGTGTGTAAAATGATTAGCTGATTAAACATTAACAAAAGAGAAAAATGGCCAATATTATTATAAGCATAAGCCATTAATGATGCCTTTAAATTCAAAGACCAAAAGATATCTAACTTATGTGTCCGTTGTTTTAGGCCGTGATAAACATAAAAGTAATTCTACTTTTCCTGCATAACTTTACATAATTAATAGTTTTTCCCTTTCAGTCTATTGTTTGTAATAATTTTTGTTTCAACAGCTGTTTTCATTAAATTGTAAAGCTCTTTGTGTCTAATCCTTTGAGCTGTACTATTGATAGAAAGAATGCTCTGATGCTAGCTTGAGAGGAAGCAAGTCCCTGCCAAGCTGGAAAGCAGTCATGAAGTTACTTGAGAAATAAGGCCTACAGTGGTTGTGGCTGTGTAGCTAATCCATTAGTCTTTTATAAGGACACTGCTCTGCACCCTTATGGCTAAATTGACCCAACAACCAATCAATGCCTTTATTTGCTGAGTGGCTGTCCCTGAAAGGTCTTATTGCGAGATCCAAGCAGTAATCAAAGCTTCCATCAGTACCAGGGCACTGATGACAAAAATGGCCAAACTTTCAATGAGGTTGGCTTGATTCCAGTCACACCATTTTGAAGATACAAAGAGACTGTGTTGTGCTGTGGAATTCATTTTCTTGTTTACTTCCTACAGAAACAAGAGCATAATCAGCACTCAGTGCATCGGATCAGACTGCTGAGTTGTTGACAGAAGCTCGGAGAGGCTTGCCAGCTTTCCACATGAAACGCAGGCTTTCTTCTAATACACCCCCCACCGTCTGTCTCTCTGCCAATTGTAGCACATCAGAGCGGCCATTGAGATAATGACCGTGAAGTCTCATGATACACTTTGATGAAGTGTAACATTTTTAAGGGATTTTTGTCTGTGCCAAAGTGATAGAGACAGCCGACTAAAAATCACCCCATCAAAATCAAGGCTGATGAACAGCAGGCAGAGACATGTGTTTCCACAGAGAAGAGGGAGAGCAGTTTACAGCCAAAGACTTTCCTCATTACTATGCACACATCACAAATTCTTTCCTTTATTTTTTTTTAAAAAACAAACACTTCATTGTTTCATGTACATATATAAATTAATCAGCAGCACAGACTATACTTCCTTTACTGTAAAGGATTCTTCGATGGGCATCACTAATTGACTGTACTATTATATATATTAATTGTGCGTGAAAGAAGAATCTATAGCAAGAAAGAGGTATGCTTGAAAATCCATTCTGACATAGTGATTTTCCAGATGGCCCAATTGAAAGATCTGAAGTTGTATTTCAACTAGAGATATACCCTTGGAATTTTTGCCAATAGAATTGTCTCTAAAAGAGCTCCTATTACTGGATGGATTTTATATCCCTAGAGGTCAGTCCAAAGTGACAGGTCTGGCAGTAATTTCAAGTATTATAGGAGAACTAGCATAAAAATGGTTGTGGATGGTCCTGTAAAATGATTTCATGTATGTTAACACTGGATGACCTACCATTCCTCTAAACACAACTCCAAGGCATTTTACAACAGATAGAATCCCCAAAAGTTGTACTCACTAATAAGTGGTAAAGGCAGGGCTATTTTTGGGCAGGAACGCACAGGAACGGAGTTCCGGCTGGCTCCCAAGTTGGCCACACCCGGCAGGAACTCATTAGCATAATAGGCCACACCCAACAGCAGAAACGCATTAGGATTGGCTACATTAGGGGTGTGTAGCCTAACATGCAAAGGAGTTCCTGCTCCAAAAAAAAGCCCTGGGTTTTGACAACAAACAAGGTAAACAGAATAAGAAGCAAAAGGTGGGTGTGGCTGGATGACCACACTTCTGGTAACATGGGGTGTGGCCTAACATGCTAATGAGATGTGATGTCAGGGGTGTGGCCTAATATGTTAATGAGTTTCAGCTGTTGGGTGTGGCCTATTATGCTAATGAGTTCCTGCTGGGCTTTTTCTACAAAAAAAGCCCTGGGTAGAGGCATCTTTCAAATGATGCATTTCTCCATGGTTCTTTACATCTTGCAAAGGAATGCAAGACAGCCTTTTCTGGGATTAAATTAGAGAAAGGAGAAACCAACAATAAATAATCACTTCAGAGAAATCGGGAATGGAGGGGTAGAGAGAAGACTATTAATGTAGTAATTGTAGCATTGGTAAGTGATAAAAACTTGTAATCATTCTAGAGAAGAAATCAAGTACAATTGTATTTTGATGTGCATATTATCTGCCTGTTAGTCATCTAAACAAATTAATTTAGTCCTCAGCCAATCAGCAGGACATAGCACTCCCTTTTAAAATGCCCCGCCTACTTTTGCTCCTGTCTAGGTCAGAATTGCCCACTCTCAGTTCCAGATTTTGCTTTTCTTTTTGGCCTAACCATGAGCCTTCCTGAATTCCTTCTTCTTGTTCTTTCAGGTCCCCTGAGCTGCAAGTCTGAGTGCCTGGCCAGGGACTGTACAGAGTGTTTCTCCCTCACAGCTACTTGATTTTCTTGGCTTTCATTGATCATTTGGGGACAATTTGAGCTGTCATCATTCCAAAGTCACTCCCTCATCTCCTTGCTCCTTTAGGAAGTGTGTACATTTGTATCCACTGCACATGTTCAAAATTCACACCAACTAATTTCAAAACCTGAAGTCAGAGTAAAGACAGTTTGTTTCCCTGAAGGGGAAATGTTTGTGAATAAAAGATTTACCTCCAGGAAACATATTTATATAAATGATGACACAGAACAAAGCTTGCTTTAAATCCAAGGGTATCAGTCAAGGAAGTCCACCGTACCAGCTATTAATGGCCTATGCTGAGCTCAAATTCAGAGTCATACAACTGGGATGCAACCCAAATGATGATGCAGTCTGCCCTCAGATAGGATATCCCACACAAAATCATCCCTACTTGTTCAAGGAGTTCTTGAAACATATGCAAGGGAAGATAATAGCTTGTTCAATCTGACGATGTGAACAGGAGTCTTGGAAGGTTGAGACCTACCACCTATGTGTACAACTTTTGGCCCTTCTGGCTACTTAAATCTGCCTGGGGAGGGAGAGAATGGCAGACTGGGTCTAGAAGACAGTAAATGTCTCCTAGAGAGTGGGGGTGGTTACTCCTGCCTTGAAGTGGGCAGTGGTACAGCCACTCCTAAAGAAACATACCCTGAACCCAGGGGAGTTGAATAACTTCAGTCCAGATTCAACTGTACAATTCTTGAGCAAGGTGATTTAACGGGTGGTGGCTGGGCAACATCCGAGATTCTTGAATGTAGCAAATTGTTTGGGTCAATTCCAATCTGGCTTCAGGCTTGATCATGGGACTGAAACAGCCTTGGTCACTCTGCTGAATGACTTGTGCTGAGAAATGGACAGGAAAACAATATAAACAGAATTATACCAAAAAATCAGATGTTATATAGCTCTCTATTATGGTCTGTTTTTGGTGTAATTTTGTTTATATTGTTTATCAACTCACACCAAACTTCCCTTTTGTATCTGTATTACTCAGGAAATGAACAGGGGCAGTGAAATGCTGTCAGTTCTCCTAGACCTTTCAGTGGCTTTTGATAATATTGGGAACCACTTTTCAGGGTTGAGAGGCACTGTTCTGTGATGGTTTGGGTCCTACCTCAAAGACAGGTTTCAGAGTGTGATGCCGGGTGACTGCTGTTCCATCCCTGAGATTTTGGTTATGGGCAATGTTCCCTCTAAGCTGTGAAGTCTTGTGAGCAAAAATTCTCCTTTGTGAGTTCCTAGCATTAAAATTCTGAGTGAGTGATTTGGCTGCTGCATAAATTAGTTTGCTCTGGAGCCATCCTCCCTGAGCAAAGACAAAAATGTGTGAGCCGGAGGCTAAAAAACTGTGAGCTAGCTCACACTAACTCAGCTTAGAGGGAACACTGGTTATGGGATCCCAAAATGTTCTGTCTCATCCTCCATGCTTTTCCACAGCTATGTAAAGCTACTGGGAGAGGCCATCCAGAGATCTGGGCTAAGTTGCCGCCAATATGACACTCAGCTTTATCTTATGCTTCCAACAGATCCTAGGGGGCTGTGGAAACATTGAACAGGTGCCTGGAGGCAGTGCTGGAAAGCATGAGACCTAACAAACTGGGGAATTTCACATTACTCTTTTTAAGCCGTTTTTAAGACGTTATTGATCCATCTTGGAGTAAACCAGTACAGGGCTGCCATTTCACACAAGCCTTTCCCCTACCGGTAAAGAGCCGTCTCTGAAGTGGTTTGGCATTTCAGACTGCACTGCTTTTCCCCGCCCTTTTTTGCCCACGTGGGCGATCTCCGTCTTTTTAATTTAACATTCATTTTAGAGCGCCATAGAGCCATAGCGCTCTAAAACTAACGTTCAAAAAAAAAATACGGCGATTGCCCACGTGGGTGAAAAAGGGCGGGAAATCATGCTTCAAAAATGGTACAAGAAATTGAAGACCACTTGGAAGTAGTTTACAGGTAAAACGTTACAGCCACATTTCCTGAACGGGACAGAAGCGTTTCTGTCTGAAAGTGAAAATATATCTGGTAGGGAACCGTTACTAAAACGGTTCTGTATGAAATGTCAGACCAGAAACATCGGTGAGGCAGTGGGTCAGTTACTGATGGTCGACCATGTTGAATGCTGCCGACAGGTCCAACAACAACAGCACTGCCAATCTGCCTCAATCCAGATGCCTCTGGAGGTCGTCAATGAGGGTTACCAGTGCCGTCTCTGTCCCATGACCTGGGCAGAAGCTGGACTGGAAGGCATCTAGAATGGAAGTGTTATCCAAAAAGCCCTGTAGCTGAATCACTTGACCCTGGAAATAGGATATCTTGTGTTCTCGATGGGGTTGCACTCCCTCTGAAGGAGCAGGACTCCTTTTGGATAAACAACTAGCAGGAGTGGCTAGTGGATGCTGTGGTATCTATGGGGTGAGAGTAGGGATAACAGACCCCTCCAATCTCCTTCCCAACTACCCCCCCCAAACAGGCAAGAAGCCAGAAACAAACACGACATGCCTACATCATGTTTCCAATCCTGCTTAATGCTGAGCATTAAGGTCAGTGCTGCTATTCACTTCAGGGCAGGACAGGAAAATTGCTATGTAGCTCACTCCTGATCTCCTGACAAAGATGATGAAGAAGCTGCTATTATGTCTGCACTAGCTCTGCCTCATAAGACATTTGGGAAGCAACTTTGTCAGATCATCAAAGGTCTTATCAAGTCACTGTTGGTAGCAAAGAATAGCCATATTAATAGCTGTCTGTATGGTCATAGTAAGGCTCTTAATGATTCCCTGTATTTCTATTGCTTCTTGCTCATGAGAAGGATAAGGAAAACAGAATGTGAACTAGAAATAAAGAAAATGGTTAAATTTCTGATGTAATAATTCCGTTTACTTACCATTTTCATGAACCTACATCTGTGTTTGCCATTGAAAGCCATGTTGCCATTTTGAAGGATCAACACACAACTTCTTCCCTAAGAAGCAACAGCCCCTGATCATGTGTGCAAATTAACAATGACAACCTAAGAGTGCTTGTAAAGAGACTGGTCTTTTTTGCTGTCAATTCAAACAATGGTACAGGCTGAGGCCTAGGCAGGAAATCATGGAAGTTTTCCTTTTCTCTGAGAACTGAGTTCAAGATGCTTGTAGGTGCAAAGAGTAAGATAAGGGAGATAGGAGGCAACACAGGTGTCAGTTAGACCATTATACCTAGTAGTTTCCCAGCCACAAGAATCCAGGAGGATACATTCCATCTCCTTAATGCCCAGATCCATGGTTGGGAGAAGGTGCTTTATTTATTTATTTATTTATTTATTTATTTATTTATTTATTTATTTATTGGATTT
>NW_015165292.1:422200-426853 GCF_001447785.1 Gekko japonicus
CATGCTTTCCCACAGCTACGTAAAGCTGCTGGGAGAGGCCATCCAGAGATCTGGGCTAAGTTGCCGCCAATATGACACTCAGCTCTATCTAATGCTTCCAACAGATCCCAGGGGGCTGTGGAAACATTGAACAGGTGCCTGGAGGCAGTGCTGGAAAGCATGAGACCTAACAAACTGGGGAATTTCACATTACTCTTTTTAAGCCGTTTTTAAGACGTTATTGATCCATCTTGGAGTAAACCAGTACAGGGCTGCCATTTCACACAAGCCTTTCCCCTACCGGTAAAGAGCCGTCTCTGAAGTGGTTTGGCATTTCAGACTGCACTGCTTTTCCCTGCCCCTTTTTGCCCACGTGGGCGATTTCCGTCTTTTTTATTTAACAGGGGGCGTATATAGATGTTAAAAAGCATCTCATCCACATACTGGTGACATCCCAGCCCATGCCTCTGGGCAGTCTGGGCAAGGGGGCGTATACAGATGTTAAAAAGCATCAGGGACAGCACTGCCCCTTGAGGCACACCACAATCCAGTGGGTGCCTCCGGGATAGCTGTTCCCCCAGTTCCACCCTTTGTTCCCGACCTTGGAGAAAGGAGACAAGCCACTGCAAGGTTAGCCCCTGAATTCCAGCATCGGTGAGACCGTGGGTCAGTTGCTGATGGTCGACCATGTTGAACGCTGCCGACAGGTCCAACAACAACAGCACTGCCGATCTGCCTCAATCCAGATGCCTCTGGAGGTCGTCCATGAGGGTGACCAGTGCTGTCTCTGTCCCATGACCTGGGCAGAAGCTGGACTGGAAGGCATCTAGAATGGAAGTGTCATCCAAAAAGCCCTGTAGCTGAATCACTACTGCCCTCTCTATTATCTTGCCCAAATAGGGCAAGTTGGAGACTGGCTGGTAGTTGGCCAATTCAGCTGGGTCCAGAGTTGGCTTTTTCAAGAGACGGTAGACCACTGCTTCCTTGAGTGCCTCCAGGAACAGTCCCTCCAAGGGAGACTTGTTGATAATTTCCCTCATGGCCAGATTTAATTAGCCACAAAGGGCATGGATTGAGGGAGCAAGTGGTTGGGCATACAGTTAGGAGCAATTTGTTGACTTCCTCTAGGCTGAGTGGACCGAAATGTTCCATAACTTGACCAGAAGATGTGCATGGAGCCTCGAGCTCACTCACTGTATCAACTGTAGTGGGGAGGTTGTGGCAGAGTGACAATCTCCAAAATAGCTCGCAAAAACCTCACAACCAATAGCCAATCCCCGAATGTTTGGTTTGCCTTGGGCAAAGCAGTAATTGGATCCGATGCCTCTGCAGCATGTCTGGTCTAAGTGGCAACTCTCCTGATTGGTTGAGTTACCTGGTTAGCAACATACCTGATTGGTCAAGTTACGTCATTTGCTATACATCTGATTGGTCAACTAGAATCATGCCAATGCAGGTAGTAGAGCATAAAGGAGATAACTTTATTTGTAGTTTAGCCCTCTGTTTGAATTACATATAACTTCGGGACACTTCTTGATTCTGGGTGGGCCATGCTGGCTAGAGCCCTTATCACGGACTCTAAAACCCTGTCTAACTGATTCTGCTGATTATATCTAAATCTTGAACCAATGCTTATAAATGTTCTTAGCTTAAGTATTTAGCTTTATTATTTTACCCCCACTCTTAATGCTCTTTTATTGCATATTCCTGCATAATCTTTTAATTGCTTTAATTTTATTTTGTGGTATTTGTGGTTTTGGAACTTTGGTCTGAATCCAGTACTTTAGCCTGCATTGGCTACAGCTACCAGAATAACGGTTTTCTACAACTCCCCTTGTAAGTGCTCTAGTTTGCAGGGTTGACTTTCCTGTGCTTACATCTGGAAGGGCTAGAGGCTTAGTCCCTTGGTTTCTGGTTGATGGAGTTGTAAGTGGACTGGAGGTAGCATACTCTGGGGTGTAAGGATTCACACTTCAGCCCTTTGGGTTTTCTCTTGCCTAACCTGTCCCCATTAACTAGGATTTTGGCTTTAAAGTCTTTTAACAGAACTTTCCTGGCTAAAAATGGCCTGAGTAGTAAGGGAGTAAGCCTCATTGAACAGACCTAAACAGAATTCTGAGTACAGCTGTTAGGATTAATCTTTAATTCTGTTAAACCTTTCCAATTTTTAAATTACTTGTTCCCCAGAAATTGACATAACACTCCAAGCTACTGAGCCAAAACTATAATAACTGCCCAGGTAGCTAAACAAAATTAAAGCTGGCTAAAAATGGTCAAGGTAGTAAGTTAAAAAGGGAAGAATAAAAAACATTAACAATGTACAACAATAAAATTTCCTGTAGCAAAGGCCCTGTTTCCTAATGCTTTAAATATCATGGCTATTTGAGTACTCTGTACTTTCTTTACCAGCCACATCCATGAAATGCTTTAGCACACACATGGGTTGATGTACTACAAAATGATAGGCAATGCATAAGCTTGGCTAAGGCCTCATTATTCATGATTTTTCATGACATAATGGCTAATGAGATAATAGTTCTCCAAGCTTTTTAGTTATAGAACAAATTCAAATAAAAACAATAAGAGAAGATTTGTGGGGAAATGAACAATTGGTAATATTCCTTAATATTGTAAAATTTTAAATATCGGATTGGTGGAGGTATAAAGTGCCAACAAATTGTAGCTGCCTTATGGCAACCTCATAGGATTTTCAAGACAAGAGATGAACAGAGGTAATTTGCCATTGCCTGCCTCTGCATAGCAACCTGGACTTGGTGGTCTCCTATCCAAGTACTATCCATGGCCAAGACTGCTTAACTTCCAAGCCCTGATGAGATTGCTCTAGCCTGGACCATCCAGGTCTGGGCAATAATTGTGTATTGTCAAGTCACAGCTGACTCATATCAGCCCTTGGAGTTTTCAAGGCAAGAGACGAGCAACCCCATCTTCTTTGGTAGTTTCCCATCCAAGTACTAACCATGACCAAGCCTGCTTAACTTCTGAGCTCTGACAAGATCAAGCTAGTCAGGGCTATTTAGACTTGCTACATTGGACTGGATCCTGCAGAAAATGTCCACTGACAAAAGGCTTTTCTGTCAACAAAGCAGGATTTTCTCCCCTCCCCCTCCAGCAACCTGAAATGCCCCTTGAAATGCTGCTTCTGGGGAACAGAGGACCCCTAGGATCAGCTTAAGGAGGAGGGTTTTTTTTTACGAGAAACTCATATAATGGCAAAACGATAAGCATTGTGTAAGGATTGGGTCCAGTGAGATATATGTTGTTACAGATACATCTAATCAAACTAAAGGTGTTACTATATTGATACACAAGCATGGTTTTTTCAAGGTTCAGGAAGTGATTACAGATCACTTGTTTAGCTATTCTGGCCACTGAATGTAACAATAAATACTACTACAGATCCAAAAGGTTGCTTTATTATTTTGGTAGCAAAAAGTTATGATTCTATTATGTTATGATTAATGTGTATGGTCCAAATGTGGACTATTCAGAAATGTTTCATCAAGATTTCAGCCACTCAGTAATTTCCCCATATGACTATCTGTTGATAGGGGGAGATTTTAATGACATATTGGACACAGCTTTAGATCAAAGCACACAAAGAACATTCTTTGTTAAAATCTACACTCAAAGTTGATATGATTGGACTACATTTGATTGCTCCCTGGTGTATATTGCACCCAATGGATATAGATGATACTTTTATTTCTACTGTATATTACAATTGTTTCTAGTTAAAATATTTTCTTTTTTCAGCTTCTCTGATGTCCCAGATTACTGTCTCTGATACAGACGCTTTTGTTAATTCTGGCCACACCCCAAACTGGTTTAGACCACCTGCTTTATGGCATTTTAATGTTTTCCCTCTTAATTATTAATTTAAAAATCAGATGATGGCCGAGTTATCAGGGTATTTTAATATTAATCAAAGAACAGCTTCTTCTTGTGGTACTGAATGGGATGCTTGTAAAGCTTTTGTTAGAGTGAGAATCATTGCATATTCTTCTCCTAAGAAGAAGCTTAGATAATTGAAAGAAGTAACTTTAAAAGATAAATTGAATGTCTAAGACAATTTGCTCTATTTCTCACAGTAGAACTTTATAGGGAAATACAAAAAGTTAAATATGAACTAAATCTATATATTGTTAGCAACCCGGGGGCCCCATTTGTGGATATCTAATAATAATTAACATTTGGTGTTGTGTGAAGAATCGCCAGGAGAACCTAAGATTGTCTGGCAGCCAGCAGTTCTAGCTCATTCAGCATTATGCACCACTAAGTGGCAAGTTAGACTTGTTTTTAAGGCAAGAGACACTTCAGAGGTAGTTTGCCATTGCCTGCCTCTGCGGATGATCTTGGTATTCCTTGGAGGTCGCCCTTCCAAATACTAGCCAAGGTCAACCCTGCTTCACTTCTCACAAGAGAAGGCTAGCCTCGGCTATCCAGGTCAGGGCAGTGGATATCTAAATCTGAGGACTGGGGCCATGTGGAACCCCTCAGGTTTGCAGAAAAATCTGAATGTTTCAAAAATACATGGGGGAGGGGTTAAATCCCCCCAAAGTAAAGTAGTGATCCATTCCAGTTCCAGCAGCCGCTTTGGGCCAGTAGCTTGGTTCTGTCAGTAAAGGGGAGGGAGGCCCTTTCCATGCCTATTTT
>NW_015165293.1:0-21609 GCF_001447785.1 Gekko japonicus
TCTTCATCTTTTTGCCACTGTGGTTGAATGTAAGTCCTTCTGGAAAAATCCATCTGAAGAGGATGGAATGATTTTGTAGAAATGTGGTTAGTTTTTATATTGTCGTCTCCGTTTTCATATTTCGAATGGAATATCTCTTAAAGTCTTCGCTTCTTCTCCTTTAATTTTCAGTGCTTTCTCATTTTCCGCTTTAAGAATTGCATCTCTAGTAGATCTTTTGGAGAATTTAACAAAAATTTCACCAGGTAGGTTATTTTTCTTAATATAATCTGGGTAGGTTCTATAGACCAAGTCCAGCTCATTTTGCATTATTTCTGCTTTAGAGCCTACCATTGGTGCAAATGTTTCACTTAATATTTGTTCCACTTTAGAGCCTAAAGTTTGCATAATACTTATTTTAAATTCTCCCCTTTTTGTTCAGGAACGCCCTCAAAATGCTGGACATATGATGATTTCTCCATTTGTAGCTGTAATAATTGTTCGTTATCGGAGCTCCACTCTTTTTCCATTTCCTCCAGTCTCTTTTTAATACATTCTGTCTTAACATCAACCTGTTTGACAGTTTTGTCACTTACATCTGCTCTCTTCTCTAATCCCATCATTTGTTTCTGGAAAGACTCGAGTTTACTGTTAAGATTGGTCATCTGGCCCAGCAGAGGGCACAAAGGCCACTGCCATCATGGTTGGGAAGTCTGTAACTACTTCCGGAGCAAGAGCCACTGAGCCGATAGTTCCTAGAGAAGGTCCTTTTTTCAGTGCCATTTTCTCTCTTGTAGACATTGTTTACACAAGATAGTCGTTGCTTAAACAAACTGGTAGTTCATCGTTTTTTTCTCGCTTTAAGCTGTTTTGCTTTCTATTTCACCTGGATTACATATCACTGCCTTCAGCTCACCCCTGGACTGATGCTTAAGAACCACTGTAAGTTCCCGATGGGAGTGGTGGTGCATCCCAACTCCTCTCCTCCTTTGAAGTCATTAGGGGTTTAAATGCACTTCTCACTTCAGCATCTCAAGTAGTTTATCAAAATCACATAGACTCACAGTTCATTCAGTTGATTAGGAGTTATGCAGGCATTTAACGCTAGATCGCTTGATCGCTTTCATCCGGCGTTCGACTGCGTGCCATTATGGCTCTGCAGCAGCAGGACCTATTGGGGTAAAGAAGTGCCTCAATCCCTCAGCCATCACCTTGGGAGCAGCACCTCTCACACCCCAGGCTGAGAGTCCCCTACAAGGGCTCCGGGGGGGCTCAGAGTCATCCAAGTCCCCTCCTATCTGCTATGAATCGTGGCACTCCTAACGGAGCTCACTGGAGCACACCCAACCAGAGAGTCGCCAAAACCAGAACTGCTGAGGTATTGTGTTTTTTGACATGTTCCATTAGCACCAAGAATTTCCGTATGTTTAAATTTAATTGCCTATGTGGTATAAATCCAGCTTGATCTACTGATATATATTTGTCAATTATTTTTAAGCCTGCTCAAAAGAATTGTAGTAAATATTTTATAGTCACAATTCAATAATGTTATTGGCATAAGAAGCAGTTAAGATCTGGTCTAAAACTTTCCCTAGTTTGGGGGGAAACTATCAGTTTTCCTTCCCTCCAGGTTTATGGTAACTTTCCCACTCTTGTTGGTATATTCTTGTTAAGATTTTTATGGATTCCATTTTCTGTGGCTTGGAATAGCTCTATCAGCATCCATCTACTCCTGGTGATTTGTTTATCCCAATTGCTTTTACTTCAGTTTCTAAAATTGCACGTTCTTCTTCAAAAGATTTTTCTTGGAAGGGATTGGCCATCCTTCCAACTTTTTTGCACTGTTTTTCAGTATATTGTTCCCATCTTTTCTTTTTTTCCTGTTCAGTTAATGGGCTGATCTTTCAGTATGCCTAGTGCTTTAAATTTCCCTTTGATTTTTTGGATGTTGTGGAACAGATTTCTTGTTCTTCCTTTTTTGTTGTTCTCTTCTATTTCCTTACACTGGTTATTATAACAGTTCTCTAGTCTCTATGTACAAGTCAATGGAATACTGCATTTAGACTTCTGATTCTATTTCTTTCACCTTTTACTTTGGCTTCTTGTCTATCTTTAGCAATTTTAAGAGTTTCATCAGTCATCCATTGAGGTTTTTCATTTCTTTTGGCTCCAGGAATACTCTTTGCACATTCTTCCTTGATAATATCTCTAGTCTCAACCCATAGTTCTTCTGACTAAAAATGTTCTAATCCAGTCCACTTTAGTTCACTCACTCCCAGGACTGATATGTTTAAACATTCCATTTCTCATTTTATGATGTTGAGTTTAGATAAAGGTAAAGGATTCCCTTGCTTGAAAGCCAGTTGAATCCAACTCTAGGGATGCAGTGCTCATCTCTGTTTCCAAGCCGAAGAGCCAGCGCTGTTCAAAGATGTTTCCATGGTCATGTGGCCGGCATGACTAGATGCTGAGGCGCACGGAACGCTGTTGATGTTGAGTTTACTGTGATTCCTATGTTCCATATTCCTATTACACATGTCAAACAGCTTTGGACTTCCCTTTTGCATCCATTCACATCAACAACTGAACATCCTTTCAGCTTTAGTCCACTTGCGTCATTAAGAATAGCACACATACTTGTCCTCAACTCCCCCCAGTAGCTGATTGAGTGTCATCTGACCTGGGGTACTGTCTTCCAGCACTACATCTTTCATTTTGGATAGTCTCATCATAAGGTTTTTGAGATAAAAGGTGATCAGAAATGGTTTACCACTGCCTTCTTCTGTGCAGTACAATCAGGGTTAGCTGAAGTGTCACTGCCATATCTATAAAAGATCCTCCATCAGAGTCACCTTCCACTACTGCTGCTGCCCAGTAGCTACCCTTCAAGGATCTCTCTGCTCCCATCACCACTGGAACTGTCCATTCTCTTCTGCTGATGTGGCTGTTGATTCCTGAAGGACGTGGATGCATCTTAGCCATGACCATTTCACCTTGAGTATTTCCGCTAGGAATTTAGTCTCTTGACAGAGTCTAAACTCCTTACGGTATTGCTCTCAGCTTTGCTGACATACACAACCCCCCGCACTACATCAAGGTGTGTGTCCAAGAAATAAAACAACAACGAAGACATAAAAACATCAAAACATTGGTCAGTAAGGAAGGATCACTGAGGGGATGCCAAATAAAACAAAAGTCTTCACCTGCTGGCTGAAGATAGCAACATAAAGGGGATAGATGAAGCTCCCTGGGAAGTTCCAGAGTTCCGGTACCACACTCAAGAAGTCCCTCTCCCAGGTTGCCACCCGCCTAATCTCAGAAGACAAGGGCACCAAAAGCAGGGCCTCTCAAGATTACCACAGTGGTCGAGTAAGTTCATAAGAAAATAGGCAGCCTCAAACCATATAGGGCATCTGAGTATTACATGCATTGAAATGAATGCTAATCTGTCCAGGTTGCCCCCCGCCTAATCTCAGAAGACAAGGGCACCAAAAGCAGGGCCTCTCAAGATTACCACAGTGGTCGAGTAAGTTCATAAGAAAATAGGCAGCCTCAAACCATATAGGGCATCTGAGTATTACATGCATTGAAATGAATGCTAATCTGTCCGTTATATATAAAGCCGTAGTGGCGTCCAACGTTCGATGCACACCAACAGTGTTTGGACGGTGGAACTGCTATTTAGCGTATGTCCACCAATAAGAAGGAGAAGCCCAGGTCCTGCCCACACCACCACTGCCCGCGAAAATTCGCCTCACAAGTCACCAGATGCCATTTTCATTGCAGGACAACAACGACTTCGGTTACTCCATCTGTGGCAAAAATTTTAGGGGCAATAATTAAACAGCAGCAGAGGAATATCAAGTAAGGCATTATTTTACTTTATTTTCTGCTCAAGGCTATAGCTGTATGAACAGTAATAGATAGATAGACAGGTTGTGGACCAATACAAAAGAACATAGAATTTCTCCCTCCTTCCTCACTGAGGATCATGTCAGGCAGCCCTGGAACTAGGCATTCATCAAGAGTATCCAAGGAACACAGGAAGGCAGGGAGACCTCCTGACCTTGACCACCCTGGTTGGTCTAGCTGGCAGAACTAGGAATGCAGCAAATTAATCTGGGGGTGGGAAGTGATGAAAGAGCAGGAGAATAAGGGCAAAACAAAGTCAAAAGCAAAAATGAATAAAGGGTTTCAAAAAGAAAAGAAAATGAAGTTGTACAGTTTAGAGATCTATCACCTAATTTTGATTAGTGAACAGACGGGCGCTATGACTAGTTTAGTTTACAGACTCTGAGCTTTTCATGCATATCAGGCAGCAGGAGTTGGTTGATCCTGACACCATCTTATTGTTACCTGAATCAAGATAGGGCAGACTTTTCCATGTGGTTTATATCAACTAGTACCACAAACATGACTATCCTCACTGCTTGATAAGATGAGCCATCTGTTTCTAGATAGGAGCCTCATCCTTTCTGCTGCAATTCCCTCATGACCATTCTTCAGAGCCTACATTAATGCGGTTTGTCAAAACTGCAGCAAGAACAGGCAGAGAAATAGCCTTTGAGCAAAACAACTTTGGAATCTTAAAAGCATGCTGTGTCAAATCCCTCCGAGGACACTGGTGCCTGGGGTGAACCAACACACAACTATTTTACAAAACAGTGAGAAAAACATTCTGCATAGATTTTTTTTTTTTGCATTGGCCCTAAGCCTGTCCATTAATACACTTTCATCCAAGGCCCTCTTCTGATGAAAAAAATTATTCACTGTATCAGTGAGGCTTAGCAGCCTGAGTCCAGGCCTCTTCTGTATGCTGAGACAGAAGCTTTGCTGCTACCAAAAGACGCCAGGCAACGACAGCAGTAAACATAAATAAATTAGTTATTCTTTGTTGAAGAATAAAAGAATTCCTGTGACAATACATCTGTTAGGGGAGGTAATCACAGTGATGATATCTATGATGTGGCCAATGTTTTAGAAGCTGGAGTTTATACAGGGAAGAAATGTCACCTCTCATCACTTCATTTATCAGGCTATTTATTGTCATGGGTAATGCATGCGCTGGGGTTAATTTTAGTGAGCGCTGGTGTTTAGCCTAGATTATTTCTGCTGCTGTCTCTCAGATCATCGTAAGGGAGAAAAACAGGCCTATTTTTAAAAACCCATTTGACACTGTCTGCTACAGCAACGTACGGGGTCATGCTCTTTCTTTATTTGCTCCTCTGTGAGGACAACCCATAATCCTCTATGTCCTTTGAGCAAGAGGACTCTTACTATCAATCGTTCTCCAGAAGTATGACATATTGTGAAAACAGTAGGTGCTACTCAACTGGTGTTGCTCAGAATAGCTGCACATGCATGCAGCCCTATGCATGTTTACTCTGATGTAAGGATTTAGGGGGGTAGCTGTGTTGGTCTGCAGCAGTAGAACAAGGTTTGAGTCCAGTGGCACTTTCAAGACCAACAAAGTTTTATTCTGAAAGCTTATACCCAGAATAAAACTTTGTTGGTCTTAAAGGTGTCACAGGACTCAGATAGTGTTCTGCTGCTCTGATGTAAATGCACTCTGTATTCAACGGGACTTGCTCTCAACTATGTGTGCATCAGAGTAATGCCCAACCATTGGTGAATTCCCCCCCCCCATTTATTGATCGCTCAATCCATGCAGAGCTGCCTGCTCTGAGCGATTTACACATGAATTTCACATGGGAGTAACAATGCTGGGGGTAAGGGAGGATAATATATATCATTTAAATCACACACATTTCATAGTCGATGGAGTTTGGTCGGCTGTAAGGTCCAGACGTGTTCCGGCAGCATTCCTTTTTTTCCGGCATTGCTTGATGTCGTCAGCATTGTCTCAGTCGCAGCGCACCACTGCCACCGTCTGGCCGAATGGCCTATTGCAGGCTTTTCTTCGACGCTGTGTAGATCTTTCTCGGCTTTCAGATCTTACACGGAGACCATCCAAATGGGTTAAAACAACCCCCGGCTAACACAACTGCATTATTAACTCTTGACTGGTGCTCCAGCACCCAAGTCCTAATTGCCCTAGTTGTCATCCCTACATATTTTAGCCCACATCAACAAACAGAAAGATAAATTGCATTCTTTGTAGAACAGGTTGCAGTAAAATTAAATTTATACATAATCCCTGTGTCTTTATCAGTATAACTACTGCCTTCTAGCATATACTGGCAAGCCTTGCAATGTCTACACTTTAGAAACCCTTTTGGATAAGTTGCAGCTGTGCTGCCTTTAAAGAAAGTCACATTTGTGTTCCCTAACTAAGGCCACATTTCATTAAGGGGATGGGACTACCTACCGACACCCAGTGGTACATATATTTGATGTTCTTCTGCTTTGGCTCGGCTCATCCTGGCGAGGTGTTCCTTCTGGCGATTTATTCCTGGGGAGGTGTTCTTCTGGCACTCGGCGGCTGGCATACTGTGGTGTCCTTAATGTATGATTTCACCTGAATTACTAAGGGCTGCAGAATATGATCCAAAAATTGTGATACTGTTTTGCAATTATTGTATATGTGATAAGTTATACTTGATCTTAATAAACATTTTAAAAAACAAAAAAAATATGGGTTCAAAAACAGATCCTACCCCTGATATAATAGGGAGTCCTGGGGCTGGGCTTCCTTTTTATGGATTTTAGGCAATGCATATATGACTGGTATCCTAGGGTTAGGAACCTGAAAGAACTTAAGTAGGGATTCTGAGATTATATTTAAAGCAAAAGCTTCCATAATGGTGGTGTTGATTAAATTTTGAGTATGTGAAGTAGGGTCATATGTAATGGGTGGATAATGTTGAGTATTATTACGGAGGGTATAAACCATTGTCAAATAGTCTTCCTTATTCATGATTACAATTCCACTCCCTTTGTCAGCCTCCTTTATTACAATCT
This sequence comes from Gekko japonicus, assembly GCF_001447785.1. Lineage (NCBI taxonomy): Eukaryota > Metazoa > Chordata > Lepidosauria > Squamata > Gekkonidae > Gekko > Gekko japonicus. The sequence goes on from NW_015165293.1 coordinate 6,901, forward strand.
GTTGATCTTTTTCAAGGTTAGTAAGGGCTAGTCTTTATGTATGTATGTTATATGTTATATTTGTATGTTGTATGTTATATTTGATCTAATGTTCCAACTTGTTCTTTCAGCAGACTCAATATCCTGTAAGCCTAATCTCTCAAAAACCGCTGTAGATGGATCAGTAACCACAGGATTAAATTTAGATCTACATCTATCATTCTTCATTTCGGTTTCTCCAAAAAAACCTTTTAGTTTAAGTTGTCTTAATAGTAGGAACAAGTCCTTACATGTAGAAAAAGAGTCATATTTAGCTGTAGGAACAAAATTTAGCCCCTTATTCAAAACTGATACCTCAGCATCACTAAGGTTGACAAATTAATTACTAAGTTGGACGCTTCCTCTGTGGGTGTGGATAATACTGTTTGTGATCTCTGCTTCTGAGACTGTAATCCCTTGTAAAAAAAAATCCCTGTTGCCATTGGATCTATTCCTTCTGAACCTAGCAGTCTCTGTATCATTATCATGCCCCTTTGCATGGAGATACCAATGGGGAAACTTTATCTGCTTAATTTTTGTGCGTGAGGTTGCTGTTCAAGATACAATTAATGTAATGTAATAGTGTCTGTAGAACCTTTTCCCCATATTCCCCATCCCCCTACCGCTTTCCATTTACAATATTCAATAAAAATCAAAAAAATAAAATAAAAAAGAGTATGCAGATGTTGGCAGGATGGGGGGGTGTAGTCACAGCTGCCAAGGCAAAATCTCATGTGCTTTTTCCAGGGTCATATCTTAGGCATAATATTGGCCTGCCAGTCTTGGCCTCCATCTTTATGTTCGCTAATGTCAAGTTGCCTGGTGTATGGACTCCTGGGGCACCCCTGTGGGGTCCCTTGATTGTTGAAACGACCCCTCCTGATGGGCAGGGGGTCAGCATACTTACAAACTGTCCTGATCAACTTTTGGTGCCCCTGCCTAATGGAAAAACCAGTTTTAGCTAAGGCCAGAATGCCCTAGGAATCCAAATTAAGGTCTGAAGGCTGTTGTAACATATTTGCTCTTTCTCTGTGACCCCTCTTATGTAACACTTGTAAAGTGCTCTGTAGTGTTCTGAAGTGACATATGTTATGCTGCCTCCTTACCTTTTTTAGTGTTTCCTACTATTTTTGCTGCCACCAAAGGTTCTTGCCTTAGAATTCCTAGTTAGACCCAAAGAACAGAATGGCTTGTTTTATTTTGTAGAATGACAGAACAGTCAGTGTGTGGTGGTGCTCTGAGGTAAAAGGAGATCCTTTATTCTAAATAAAACCATTGTTTTATCTTAAACATAAACAGAATATATTTAGAAGTGTAACAGTGTAATGGTTCAGTAAAGTTCATAAGCTTAGTGGTTTCAGATAGATACTTCTTTCTCTACAGTTCCTTAAACAGACTAGCCATAAAAGCATATTTTCTTACTTGCCCTTTAGGCTATTAATTCATAAACCTTAATTTCCTAACTTGTCACTTAGGCAAGTAACCTCAACAAAGAACCAGATTCCTCATGCTCTCCACAGCACCCTCTTTCCACACACACACACACACACACACACACACACACACACACACACACTGAACTCAACTCTCTCTCCAGAAACCTATCAACTCTGTCCCCTAGAATACAGCTACCATCCAATCATAACACACTTCAATCACCCAACCAGCCCCCCTTGTTCTTACTTTAGACACCTACTTTTTAACCCACAGTAATATACATATACGCTCCCCATTAAAACACAGAAACACACACAAAATATTTACATAGTAAAACATCACAGGTGTGTTTTCCTACCCAAAATTCCAGAGGTCAGTAACTGGTAAGATGGAGACAAGAAGTGCAGCTTGCAGCAGCTAACGCTTTCACCATCAGGCAAAATCAGAATTGCAGGGTTTATACCAGAATTGTCCAGTCCAGTGGCTTCACACTGCCATCTGCTGGAACCAATACTGCAAACTCTTGTTGCCCTCTGTGCCTCAAAGGAACTTTTGAGGCCTCAACTCACATAGTCCGAGGTAGCTCATTACCAGACTCAGGCTATGAGATTCCCCATGCAACTCCCAAATCCCTGTTAGCTTCCACATTACAATCTGTAATAAAGTGGCAGACTCGCACCATCAAATTAATCAGGCATTGCATTTGCCCCTTTGCATGGAGATATCAATGGGGAAACCTTATCTGCTTAATTTTTGTGTGTGAGGTTGCTGTTAAAGATATAGAGGCAGAGCCAGAAAAACATTGGCAGCTGTCTTAATGAGAATTTTAAAAGAGGAAAATGAACAAGCCAAAGGAGGATGAGACGCCTGAAATTATCCAGATCCTGGGAATTTCATCCCAATTTCGAAAGAAAAACCATTGCGATATGACAGGTCCAGGGGAGGAGAGGGAGAACTCTTGATATAATTTGCCACTTTTCTTGCTGTTCTTTGGCTGCGGTCACACGGAGCATTTGCTGCGATGACGATACGGATGGTAGGTGGATTTTCCGGGTGTGATCACACCGCAACATCTGGGAAGCGTAGAGCTCCCATGGCTAACCCGAGGCTTCCTGCCGAAGATGCGGAGTAAAAAACTAGTACCTCCAAGGTACTCGTTTCCGAAAACCGCGGCGCAAGGCTGGTGTCTGATCCCGTTTTCGGTGGACTTACATGGCATCCGGCGTTCGCCACTGTTCGTCGCACACAAGGGGTTTTTTTTGTCTCCCAAGTCTCTGCAGGTTGCGCAACAGCGCCCAACAGCGCATGCGCACAAAGAGCGATTGCTAGTGCGATCGCGCGGCGTGGCTTCTGTGCCGCGCTGCAGGATACCCGTCTGGTCGGCATCTCCCCCCTAACCACGGGACCTCAACCAGGACGTGTGCTCAGGCGGCCGCGTGTTAGTTTCCTCCAGGGCAATTAGCCACGCCTCCCCCCCCCCCGTGTATTAAGTGACCGCCCCGCCCCCCCCCCCGTGATATCCGGCCCATGTGACTGGGGCCTTCAATAGCAACATGAACATCCTGTGCTTGAGCTGTCCATATTGGAAGTGCTGAGTCTTTTTTAAAATGCATATTACAGGGGGATGTGTGGCTCATCACTAGTGATGCCAGGTATACCAAGTAACAGACACGTGACATGATATTCCAAACACACCCTCTTGGATGACTTTCCAAATAACATATTTTCTGACTGACAAACTACTGCTGTTTGAATGCTGCAAAAAAATCCAAATATTGGCATCATTAAAGCTTAAACTTCGCAAGCAACATCTGGATCCTGCACTACAACTATGGAATTATTGCATTTCTAAAACTTTAAAATTGAAAACCTTTCAAATATGGTACAAAACATAGCAGAAGATGACATTTTAGCTATTTCCACTTTCTCCCCACTTTCAGCTTCTTGTGTTCTGCTAATTCCTTGAATATGATTGGATGTTATCTGACTTGTGGGCGTGGCTTGGCAAGCCCAGACTGTTTAAAAAGGAGCCTGTGGCTCAGTTGTTTGTCTCGTTCTGGTTCTTCTGACTTCGTGTTCAGTAAAGCTGTTATCACTGTTCACCTGCTGCCTCGAGTCTCGTATCTAACAGTCTAGTAATGGGATTCTAACATATAACTTACACACAACCACAAAATCCTCTAGTGGTTTTTTTTGGGGGGGGGGGGTTGGTCCGCTATGACTACTGCGATAGTGATTTGTTGAACATCCTGAGGAATGTCTCAGCAAATTCAAAGGGAAAGAAGTTCTAAATAACCAAGTGCTCCATACACATGCTCATAAATGTTAAGAGCTTTTCTGAAGTGAACACTATTGTCTCCAAATCCGAAAACACTTTTGTGATTTCACAGCAGTCCCATCTGCAGGTTATAAAGCACTCAAGAACTTTATCTTAACATACCCCAAGAAAGAGACAAGAGGGGAGACTAGCTAACAGAAGCTTGGACCTCCACCTTGGACCTCCACCTAACCTGCCTCACAGGGTTGTTATGAAGACAGAGGAGAGGAGAATGGTGTAAGCACTGTGGGTCCTCACTAGGAAGAAAGGTGGGGTATAAATGAAATAAAATGAATACTGTAAAAACTATCAAGCCAGCATTCCAGTGAGGTAAGCCCCACTGTTAGATCCTAGAAAAGGGGCAAGTTTGCATTGGAGAAGACATTCCTTCAGGTACTTTGAACCTAAAATGTTTAGGACTTTAAAAGTCAAGACTAGAATTGTGCCACATATATGTAAATGAGTGTATTTATGGGCCAAAGGGGTAACATGCAGCTCCTGACAGTACCCTACAACAGATGAGAAGCAGTATTTTGGAGTAATGGAAGTTTCTGGAGAGTCCTCAAAAGTAACTTTGACCAGTCTTCAAGAAGTACACATAACAACAACCTCAAGTCGCGGCGACGATGATGATGATGCCACCGCCAAGATGGCTTTATCCATTTGCTCCATTGGCAAATGGAAGTCTTCAAGAGAGACTGAGCACATGGAAGGCAAAATGCAACCCCTGAGGAACTCCACAGTGTAAGTTCTATGGAGAAGAACCGTAGTATCTCAGTACAACTCTCTGGGACTATTCTTCTAGAAAAAACTAGAATCACTACAGAGTGTACCTGTCTAAAAATACAGAATGCCTCAAAAGGGTACAATTGTTGATGGTATCAAAAGCAACTCAGAGGTCCAGTAGAGTCAATGTACCGTCTGCCCTTCTACCACTGAAAGTCATCACCAAAGTGACAAAAGCAGTTTCAAAAGCAGGCCTGAAACCTGATCGAAATAGGTCAGAATAATAATCATCCAGTGGAACTGGCCCACTACCACACACTCTAGAAAAAAAGCAGCTCTGACACTGGCCTTTAGCTGCCTCAAGTCAATTTGGTCTAACAAAGGATTAAAAAAAATAGAGGCCAACAAACCACCTCTTTCAGGACTGCTGTAATACACTCCTCTGTCCATAATGTATTTATCACCTAGTTAATCAATCTACTTAAGGTGTTATGGACAGCAATCACCAGCCAAGATGGATAAGAATCAAACAATCAAGTGGTAATACAGACCTCTCCAAGCACTTAGTCAACATCTTTAGGCAAAATCAGCAGAAACTCATCCAAGTAACTGTAACTAGCTGAGTCCAAGGTCACTTTTGGTACAGAACTCATCATCAATGTAGTTTCCAAGTCAGAATAAATGTAAGGAATTTTATCTGCAAAATAATTTACAAACAAATCACACAAGCCAAGCATTGGAGAATTGAAGAATAAGTAAGATTTTTCATGATCCAAAAAAGCTCAACTGGCTGGCATTCTGCAGACGCAATATTGGTAGAAAAGTAGGATTTATTTGCTGCCACAGGACAGTCCTTCAAATGAGTTTTAAGCTATGTTTAGTCAAACTTGGCCTTTCCGCACTCATCATCCCTCACATTTCATTTGAAGTAATTTCTCAGAAGTTAAGCATATATTCAAAACTTTACCAACTAATGATTCATTCATTATACTCCAAAACACAACAAAATATCAGATCAAGAATATGACCTGCTATTGTCTACCATGAAATCCATCATTTGTAGAAAGTACATTACAGGTACATTCTAGATTTTATAAGAGTTCCTTCATGTTGCATGAGCACCCATTCTGAGTGTTCATCCACCACCCTCTCTATCATCTTCTCCATACTGGTTCCCCTCAGGCATCAGAAATGGGGCTTGGTAGAATGCTAGCCATCAGCTTGGCACACTACCTACCATTCCACCCCTTCCTTCTCACCCAGCCTGCCCATGGAGTTCTTTTATTCCTCCTTCCTGACTTTGCCCCGCCTCTTCCACCTGTGGGGAGCCAATCAGCCGCCACCCCCATTAACCTGATTGTCCCTCCATCTAGTTCTTGGTCCAGGTGGCCCTCATGAACCATTAGCTGGCTGGCTCCCAGAGGTTCTCTAGGCTGCCTTAAGCAAGCAGCCTGTTCCCCAGTGATAGCTGTTGACATTATTAGCCAGGGCCAGGAGAAGGCTCTTTTCAATTGCTGCCTTGGTGGATTATTTTCTTTCTTTGCAGGCAGCTTGCAACATTGGCCCAACTTATCCCCCGGGTCTCACCGACTTCTGCTTCTCTCCACTGAGCTGCTGGGCTCTGCCCCACCAACTGGGTCCCCAGCAGCAGTGGCAGTGTCAAGCCTGGGGCTGCTGGCCCCCCCTTCAACGAGACAGGCCATGGACTCAGGTTGCCTTTCTCTTTCCCCTCAGCTCTCCTCCTGTCTTGCAGCTCATCATTCAATGTCTAGGTAGCGATGTGGTTCAACATGCCACCTGTTTACAAAAAAAACATATGTTTGTCTCAAGAGTCTTTGGAGATTTCACATATTTTTATATTTCACCAGCACAGAGTTGGGAGGAACAGTGGGTTTCTTAAGAAACTTAGGGCGATTTCTTACTAGAGCTGCCTCGCAGCGCAGCCACCGTTTGCCCTGACACAAACATGTCAATTTCACACCCGAAGCTGCGGGGCTGCATTTTGACTCGCAGCTTCGCCCGATTTCCTCTGCAGTTTCATGATCCTGGTTTTTGAGGATCACGAAACTGCGGAGGAAATCGGGTGAAGCCGCGGGTCAAATGCAGCCCCGCAGCCTCGGGTGTGAAATTGACATGCTTGTGTCGAGGCAAACGGCAGCTGCGCTGCGAGGCAGCTCTAGTGAGAAATCGCCCTTATGTTCATTTAAAAGAAATCCTGAAGGCTTGATATGGCAATGTGCCCCATGGTCAATGAGATAAACTCCTACTAGCTGAACAATTGCCACAAAGCTCTCTTGCAAGATGTTGTGACAAGAACCGGAAAACCAGTCAGAAATTGAATTCATTTCCTTTAGAAACTGAGCTGAAATAATGCCGGGCGACTGCCTGGATACTAAATAACTGATTGCATTGTACTCTTGCTGTTATGAGCCACGAATGAAACTCGTCTCCCACTGCCTGCTTTGCCCAGTTCAGCCCTCCATCAGCCAGACGCAACTACTGCTTTAAAAGCAATACCACACAAATTTTTTCTGCTGAATTAAAACTCATCAAGAAATTACACACTATACATGTCACCTTGGTTTAAACAGAGGCTCGGATTTCCTTTCTCACTACAGTCTTTTAACAGCTATACAGGATCTGCTTTTTAGACATTTTAATTGGCTGTTCTTAACACGCTTTATCAGACTATAGCCTTGTACCATACCAGTTTATTTTCACTTAAATTATTTCTCTTACTCCATCAGTTTGCTTATCTGTTGAAACCTCTGACCTCTCTCATCATGATCTGCTAAACTGTGCTTTTGCAGTAGGGTCCAAACTGATGTGATCAACAAACAACATCACATACAGCAGAATCTCAACCATGCTGGCCACAGACAGTCTCAGGAGGGAACAATCCAGATATTATAATTAAAGAGGCAGACAAAGGTGGAGCTGTTGCCATCATGAACTGGTTACATACAGTTCTCACCTCAAAACAGTTCAACGCATCATCAGCGACTTACAACCTCTACTGGATAAAGACAGCTCTCTTTCACAAGTACTGGGGGGCAAACCTTTCCTTGAGCACAAACAGGGCCCCCCCCCCAATCTCAAACAACCCCTCACCCACAATAAGAAAACATCCAGGGCTTTTTTGTAGAAAAAGCCCCGCAGGAACTCATTAGCATAATAGGCCACACCCAACAACAGAAACTCATTAGCATATTAGGCCACACCCCTGACAGCACAGCTCATTAGCATAACAGGCCACATCCCATGCCTTCCCTTGGCTTGCTGGGGCGCCCCGATCCTTCCAGGGGCCCCCAGGCCTCCCCATCTCAGAGTCGCCATGGGGGTGTCACTCTCCAGGCCTTCCCTCTGTACCCACGCATGTGCAGAGGTTTTGGCTGTAGTGGGCGTGGCCAACTCTGAAGCCAGCCGGAACTCCGTTCCTGTGCGTTCCTGCCCAAAAATAGCCCTGACAACATCTAGTGTGAACATAGACACTGGTATCAGAGCTTGCAATAAACCCAGATGCAACTTTGCTGCCACATACACCTAGACAATTCAATCACTGGACCTAACAACATCAACTATGCCATCTCAGGCTTATTCACTTGCTCATTTTCCAACATTGTATATGCCATTAAATGTTCCCTACATAGGACAAACAGGTCAAACCCTATGACAAAGGGTAAATGGACACAAATCTGACATCAAGAATCACAAAGCTGAGAAACCTGTAGGAGAATACTTCAGCCTTCTAGAACACTCAGTGGGGGACCTCAGAGTAGCTGTCTTATTGTGAAGGAACTTCAGAAACAGACGGGAATGGCATGTTGCTGGATTACAAATTATCACAACACAGAGAACAATGGAACCCCCAGGACTTTACAGAGATATTGGCTTCTTATCTAACTGCACGTGCTAAGTCACTCAGTTCTCACTTATACCCAGAAATAAAACTTTTTTGGACTTAAAGGTGCCTCTGGAGTCTGGACTCAAACTTAGTTTCCTCATAACTCCTTTATTATCTGTATACCAACTTACTGCTATTTACATGTCCTAATTAAGGCTGCGGTCACACGGAGCATTAGCCACACTACAGAGACAGAAGATAGGTGGATTTTCTGGGCGCGATCAAACCGCAATATCTGGGAAGCGTAGAGCTCCCGTGGCTAACCCGAGGCTTCCCGCCGAAGATGCACTGTAAAAAACTAGTACCTCCGAGGTACTAGTTTCCGGAAACCGCGGGGCAAGGGCGGGCGTCTGATCACGTTTCCAGTGGTAGCTCGTGGCATCCGGCGCCCGCCCATGTCCCGTCGCGAAAAGGGGTTTTTTCCCTTCAAGTCTCCACGGGATGCACACAAGCACCCAACGGCGCATGCACACACTTCGGTTTTAAAAAAACAACCCCCGCCGCGCCGCTTCTTTGCCGCGCTGCAGCATTGACGTATGATCGGCACCTCCCCCTGAACCACGGGACGTCAGCTGGACGTTTGATCCGGAGGCCGCGCGGTAGTTCGCTCCGGGGCAAACAGCCACACCTCCCCCCCCACGCGCGATATACAGCCGGTGTGACCGGGGCCCAGCATGTCATTCCAATCTTAGCTGTAGTTATTGCTCAGTTACTCAGGCATCTTGACTCTAATTCGCTCTTCCTGGCAACTAACCCCCCTATCTATATGTAATGTTTGAGGAAATCTGTATCAATGAATCTGAAGGAGTGTGCATACGAAGTCTCTCAGTTCTTGTTTGTACCCAGAATTGAGCTTTGTCTTGTAGGTGCCACTGGACTCAAACTCATTCCCACATCTGTTTGTTAACTTTTGTATTTGTATGCTAATTTACTGCCATTCACAGATCTTTCTTACATCCAGTCTCAGCTATAATCACCCAGTATTTATGCATCGACTCTAAATGGCCCTTTCTGACAACAACCCCCACTCTCTATAAGTAATGGTTCCATTGTATTTGAGGAAGTGTGCTTGCACATGAAAGCTTATACTGTGAATAAAACTTTGTTGGTCTTAAAAGTGCCACTGGACTCAAACTTTCTTCGTCTGTTAAAGTGTAACTGTTAATTCTGTTGATTTATAATAGGATTCACAGCAAACCTTTTTACCTCATTCCTCCCCTTTCCCTTTACAGGAAGAATTTACACTTGAAAGATTGATGGTAGAATCCACACCAAATCTCTCTGCTTCAGTTCCCCCCCCCCAAGCCCGTAATCTCCCAGTGTGATTTTCCCTTCACATATCTGAAGAAGTGATATAAGTCATGAAAGCTCATATTGACATTAATGCTGCTAGTTCTTAAGGCGCCACTGGACTTTTGTTTTGCTATGTCAGATCCCTTTGCAATTTTTTGCAAATATCCCTTTGCAGTTTTTTCTGCTTACTGTCTGGGATAGTCACAGTAGCTGCAAATAGATGCAGCCTATTCAGTAGGGCCAAAACCACAAACAGCATCACATCGTTGCCAGAGCTGAAGTTAAGGTAAAGGTAAAGGTTCCCTTGCTCGAAAGCCAGTCGAATCCGACTCTAGGGTTGCGGTGCTCATCTCCGTTTCAAAGCCGAAGAGCCAGCGCTGTCCGAAGACGTTTCCGTGGTCATGTGGCCAGCATGACTAAACACCAAGGCGCACGGAACGCTGTTACCTTCCCACTGAAGAGGTACCTATTTATCTACTTGCAATTTCTTGTTTTCGAACTGCTAGGTTGGCAGGAGCTGGAACTAGAGACGGGAGCTCCCTCCGTCATGCGGCACACTCGGGTCTCGAACTGCTGAACTACCGACCTTCGACAGCCTGCAGTTCAGCGTCTTAACCACTTGAGCCACCGCAGCTCCTCCAGAGCTGAAGTTATCAGGTGACAAATGCATGCACACCACCAAGGCGCACACAGCCCAATACAGATGCCTCATCCAGGCCTCCTCAGATGAGAACATCTGACTGGTTTAGGAAAAAGAGATTTACTCACTTCTTGAACGTGGTTTCATTGCAGTATACAGTTCCTACTGGTTCCCCTCCTTTTTTTTCCTTTTCCCCTCTGTGAAATGTCTGTATTGGATCAGCCCATTTTGAAAGCTGAAAAGAGCTGGAATTTGTTCTTGGATTCTTCCGAAGTAGATGCTCAAGAGAGCAATTGTGAAGCATTCCCTCCTGTCAGGCACAACATGCACAACGTCCAGAGTGCTCTCAGGGTCAGCAACATTGTTCTCAGGTTGAAATGGAAAGCCTCTGCGTGGCAGCCTATTGCGTCACCACGGGGGGTCTATTCGGCCAACTGCACATTCCAATATACGGCCCAGCTGCCAGGTGATACGATGAGTCTTGCTCCATTTATCATAAATAATCCCATGACAACTGTTTTACAAAGCCAAATTGCACACATCTATATTTTCCAACTCATACTGTGTTCAGGGGCACGTCAACAGGTCCTGTTTTGGAGAGGGAGTCTGGCAGTTTTGCTTCAGTATTAAAAAGCAGTTGGCACTGAGCTCCCGCATAGCTGCAAGAATATTTATACGTCGGTTGGCCATACAGGAAGCAATAACGCTAGAAGAAATCCATAATCAGCACTATGCAGGCTGTCGGCTGTGCCAAAGGCAATCTCCTACTTCCCCTGATCTGGCTAATAAGTTAATGTTTTCAGCATTGATTTGCAATACTGAACTTCATTCCAGTTTTATTATTCATGGGCTCATCCAGTTCATTCCATGCATGTTTTTGACACTCACTTGAGTGTATCTGGACCACTTTTAAGAAATGTTGTTATTATTACCAGAAAACACTGTAGAATCTGCATAGAATCATAGAATCAGAGTTGTAAGGGACCTCCAGGGAGGGCCATCTAGTCCAACCCCTTGCACAATGCAGGAGATTCACAAATACCTCCCACACACACATCTTTGCCCAGAAGAAGAAGAAGAAGAAGAAGAGATTGGATTTATACCCCGCCCTTCACTACCCAAAGGTGTCTCAGAGCGGCTTACAAATTCCTTTCCCTTCCCCTCCCCACAACAGACACCCTGTGAGGTGGGTGGGGCTGAGAGAACTCTGACACAAACTGCTCTTTTTCAAGAACAGCTGTGGCAGAGCTTGTGACTGACCCAAGGTCACATCAGCAGGTGCAAGTGGAGGAGTGGGGAATCAAACCCGGTTCTCCCAGATTAGAGTCCGCGCACTTAACCACTACACCAAACTGGCTCTCAGAAGATGACACCAAACTGGCTCTCAGAAGATGACAAAAAACCTCCAGGATCTCTATTAAATACTGGGTTCAAGACGCATTGCAGTGAACAGCTCTACTTTATTAAGTGGTATCAGGAACAAGACTGAAGACTCCAGGGCAACAACCCTGTTTAAATAGCATGCAAAAACCACACCCAAACACACCCAACTCCCAATGATAGGCTATTTACATAACATTAGTTTCTCATTGGTCATTTCCAGAGTCCTGGTGGGCGTGTGACCGGGGCCAAACTGTTCTTTGTGCATGCTATCTCTATATACTGTATCTTCAAAAATAAATATTACCATTGGGAACCCACAAGGACTTTCAGGAGCCACCTCACTTCCCCCTCCCCACTGTTTCCCTTTCCTGCAAGTTCGCATAACCTCTCCCCCTTTCCTGCTTCCTTCTCTCCTTCTAGAGTTGGCAGCCTCCGGGTGGGGCCTGGAGATTTCCTGGAATTACAACAGATCTCCCAACTACAGATATCAGTTCCCTCTTAGGATTGTGAGCTCCAGGTTAGGAAATTCCTGGAGATTTGGTGGTGGAACATTGGGAAGAAAAGTTTGGGGAGGGAAGTGACCTCAGCGTGGTATAATGCCGTAGAGTCCACCCTCCAAAGATGCCATTTTTGTCAGGGGGACTGATCTCTGTCATCTGGAAAGCAGTTGCAATTCTAGGTGATATCCAGCCCTCACCTGGACATTGGCAATGCAAGTAGATTGACACTGACAATATCAATAGCTTAGGTAAATAAAGCATTTTCACTTGGTGCCTGAAAGATATTGGATTAGGTGATATGTGAACTTCGCTGGACGTTTTCAAGCGGAGGCTGGACAACCATCTTTCGGGTATGTTGTAGGGCTATCTTTCGGCTATGCTCCTAAAGAGTGCAGGGGGTTGGACTAGATGACCTGCAAGGTACCTTCCAACTCTAAAATTCTATGATTCTATGAGGGTACTCCACGACTGAGACACTGCCACGGAGGAAAAACCTCCCTCTGACAGCCACCATCTTACTTTAGGAGATGGGAGCTCACAGAGCAGGACCTACCATGTCAATTTAATTGGCAGGCAGGTTGTTACTGGAGGAGGTGGCCCTTTACGTCCCCTTCAGGGTCCACAGGAGGCTTCACACACCAGAACCACAATACAATATAGAAGAGTGAGAAGTTGATGGGATACCTCAGGTCTAGAGTGACATCAGGCCTAGAGTGTTTTAACATTACTTTGTAGTGCTGAAAAAGATCTCTTTTGAGCCATTTTAGCCATGGAAAAGAACAAGTGATATGGGATGAACAAGTGGAGACTGGCAAACACCACAGAAGATATTTGAGGTAGGGAACACAGGTAGAGAAAGATGGCACCATTGATCAGCAGGATGCCTCCATACCAATTGCCAGAGCCAATTCGCCCCTTGATTATTGAGATATATGTTCTAATTGAATTACAGTGGAATAGGCACTGAATGCTGCTGTTTCATCGTTTGATTTCTCTCCAAGGGCCGTCTACAAGTACTTGCTCTTTCAGCTCTTTCGTACTCAGCATCGTCAGTGCACACTGCTATGGTGGCTCATAATTTTAAGGCTTAGATTGTTTTTAAAATGTTTGCAGTGAGAAGCCTGGGAATGCAAAAACAATGTATCAAATTACCAGGTGTTAAATAGGTTAAGTGGCATTTCTGCATTAAATGTGACCTTACGAGGTTATTCGATGATTACTTTAATTCTAACGACTAGGTTTTGGTCTCAGAGACCCAAACATTTCGGACTTTAATTCTAACGACTAGGTTTTGGTCAAACATTTCAAGAACACGTGGTTGTCAACACTATGGATTAGCATGCTGAAAGGAAAGCTATGCCGTGGCTCGAAGTTATACTATTTCTCAGCCAGAACACCGCTTCCCCCATTTTCTGTTTCTTTCTTGGAATCACCTCAAGCCACTTGTTTTGCGTTATCCTGCATGATGTACAGTGTAAATAAAAAGCTTGTTTGTGACTACCAGAGAATTCCAAGAGTCACGATTATCGTTCATGCCAGACATTTATCCTTAAATGACTTTTCTCTTTTGCTTTCTTTTGCACGTAAGCAAAGAGGGGTGCAAAGATCTTCTTTACATCAGCTTGGTGTTTCATCTCTGCACACATTTTTGTTGTATTGCTCAGATGTTACTTGCCACTTAATTATAATTTAGGTTTAGTAATATAAAATCTAAAAGTTAAACAGGGTGGATATTTTCTGGAAGTTAATTGTTTTGCCTTGGGCCCTTAATTCCGCTTAAGTACTTGTCAATGATCTCAGCATTTTACTAAAGCATATAATTATGTTGAAAGATAACTTAATTGATTCCAGCTATGATTGTACACCACTCTTGCAATGACCCCAGTGGCAGTGTATTTAATTTCCTGTAGTGGAATCCTAAGCAGAGTTACTCCCTTCTAAGACTATTGATTTCCATTGACTTAGAAGGTCGCAGCTTTGCCCAGGATCACATTGTGACAATCTTTGTTAAAATTAAGTTAGAAAAAGTAGCCATCATATATTTCAATATTTCTGGGTGGATCTTTTCAGAGTTCCAAAGCAAAAATGAAAGGAATGTGGTCTGCAAATTACGAAACAGGACTAAAAAGAACTTCAGTTTACTTTAGGGAATTCCTCAGCCCTGGGTAAGCTCTGAACAGCTCCAGCATGGTTGGGGAGAACATTTAAAAGTTATGAGGTTGTCCCTCAGCGGCCCTTTCAGCACTGAAAGCTTGCTCAAGAGAATCCGAAGAGTCAAGCCTTAAGGGTTGACTTCGCAGTCGCATGCATTCTCTCTGCACTGTTTTTCCCCCCCTCCGGTTTAATTATTTGTGCATTCTGTATCCATTCTGCATCTACAAGCAGTTAAGGAGGCTGCCGCCAGAAAGCCGAGACCACAAGAAGGAAGAAGAAGATGAAGAAGAGGAGGAGGAGGAGAAGGAGGAGGAGGAGAAGGAGGAGGAGAAGGAGA
>NW_015165293.1:21645-23744 GCF_001447785.1 Gekko japonicus
GAAGAAGAAGAAGAAGAAGAAGAAGAAGAAGAAGAAGAAGAAGAAGAAGAAGAAGAAGAAGAAGAAGAAGAAGAAGAAGAAGAAGAAGAAGAAGAAGAAAACCGCTGCCCCCATACTTCAGTTACCAGTGTGTCACCAGCACACAGTCCCCTGGCTGCACAAGAGATCTCAGTACGACAAACCCCCGACCCACCCGTGGCTTCGGGAGTTGACAGGGGGATGGTGACAGATAAGGGGCCAGCCATCTTGGAGGCAGCCAGCCCCGCCATGCATGTAGAACGTTAAAAACCATTGATAAAACTATTGATGGGGGGGGAGCGGAAGAGGATCCTAGTTGAATGTTGCTGGCGTTTTCCTCTGATGGGGCCGTAGATGGAGTATAAGAGCATATTTGAACTGCAATCTTAGTTTTTTGCTTTAAGGTTAGATTGAGAAATGAATGTTTGCAGTACATTCTGGCAAATGTAGATATACAACATATTTTCACCAAAAGGGAAGAGAATATGGAAGAGCAGCATTTTATGACTAGCTTGATGAGGCACTAAGGGAATGTCCCTCTTCAGATCTCGGTACATTCTTGTAAAATTCACTTGGACTGTTCTATGTGGATTGCAGTGTCCCCCTACCTAATGTAAAGAAACATTCCTCAGCTATAGTGTCATACTTTGTAGTTATGGTGAATAGTTTCTAAGAAAGATATTTTGTAGGTGAAGACTGAAGACGTCACAGAAAATCTTTTCAAGGTAAAGCTTTTGGAGACAGTCATGTTTCAGATGCTTAGTGCTGAAATGTAAGGAATGGAATTAAATGAATTAAAAATGAAATTGGATTCTGAACTTTATCTAAAGGTCGCTTTGGGATGATTGCTAGACAGAAAAAGTATCTTGGCTTTCCAGCAGTACAGCTGTAAGGGAAACTGCACTATTCATCAGAATATAATTTGTCCAAGAAAGCCCGTTCCAAGTCCTAATCAATTAAGATGAAGTCTTACTGGACAGTGTTCAGACAGACTTCTCGTGAAACCTAAACCCACAACTCTCGGTGGACAAACAGCAAGATAAGCTTAGTTTACACTGGAATGTTGGCATTTATAAATTGAAGATCTCTTGACAAAGGATAGAACCTTTGGAATAATGAAAGGAATGTCTCTTTTCAGACAGCAAGTGCGCAGATGCTAATTTGAGGCATAAAGCAAGAATTTTATTAAGAAGAGGATGCTCGTCTTCAACAGAAGTGTTATCTGTACATAGGTATGTTTAAACCAGGAAAGCCCCTTAAGATTGTTCTCTGCATGGTTCAAGAGGGGGAAAATCTATCAAAAAATGAACATTGGCACTAGGGTTCCCAGACCCCAACACACACACCCCCGGTCCGGGCAGGGAATCTCCTGGTTTTCGGGACTTCTGCCCACCGCTGGCCAGCTGGCCAGTGGGGAAACCCCACCCCAAACAGCAACATCAGGCAGTGATGTCCTCGACAAGATGATGTCACTCGGAAGTGACATTGTCGCGGCGTCATGCAGCTTCACTCTGCTTTTTGGGCAATACTCTATGGTTTGAGCCCAATTTTAACCATAGAGTTTGCCCAAAAAGTAGAGCATCACTGTGCAATGTTGCTGACATGATGATGTCACTTCCACATGATGTCATCGCGTTGTGGACATCACTGCCCATTCCTGGACTACCATCTCAAATCTCACCACCAGCATGACGATCACGCCTGGCAACCCTAATTGCCACTTATTATGAGGGTTCCTTCTGCTCTGAGGAAGGAAAGGTATCTTGACGTGAGTGATTCTCATCTGTAAAGGAGGCAGAACTAAAATTCTTCCAAACTTCCTGTCTCCTGGGCAGAGTCACCAGACTTCCTCAGTTTGGTAACTCCTGAAGCAGTCTCTGTAGTACTAAAATACTAAGTTAACCATTCAACTTTTTAGGAAACAGGAAGCAGGGAATAGGAACATCCCCTATTAAATCAGGGTGGGACAAAATGCCCTCCCTTCCTTGGAGCAGAAGGAACTCTAATGGTAAGTGTCAGTGTTCCATTCTTGTTCTGAGTGGGAGGGCATTTTGACATGGGACGTCCATATCCCATGTCAG
>NW_015165293.1:23969-25543 GCF_001447785.1 Gekko japonicus
ATCCAGCCACACCCACCTTTTGCTTCTTATTCTGTTTACCTTGTTTGTTGTCAAAACCCAGGGCTTTTTTTGTTGCAGGAACTCCTTTGCATGTTAGGCCACACACCCCTAATGTAGCCAGTCCTAATGACTTTCTGCTGTTGGGTGTGGCCTGTTATGCTAATGAGTTCCTGCTGGGTGTGGCCAACTTGGGAGCCAGCCGGAACTCCGTTCCTGTGCGTTCCTGCCCCAAAATAGCCCTGATTGTGAGCATTCACAACACTGTATTTTTGTATTTTATGGTGGTCAGATGATAGAACTGAGATTCCGTTTTGAGAGACGATGCACCAATCCCTATATGGTAACCTTTTAAATAAGAGTGTTTTCATGTATATAATTCATTCAGTGCTTGCAATGTTCCTTTTCACCAACTGTTCCCTAGCAAAAGGGTTGCTGAGAGTTTAGCCAGCTATTCTAACACTTTATTTGAAAACACTTCCTCATATTACAGCTGTAGACTGCATTACAAAAAGGAGAGAGTACTTTGTTCCTACTACGGTTTTCAGTTCTTCTGCTGGCAGGAAGAGCTTGTTGGCTGCCTCTAAAATATGGAAAATCCATCTTCCCTTGATTCTTCAAACTGAGGCAAAGTATGGTCATGGCGTCCATTACTTTTCCCTTGAAGTATCTGTTCACTGGCTGGGAAATTCTTATTGTTCATTGCACTCATGGGAATTCAGCAATATGTGTAAATTAAATTCCATTCTATATAGTCACAACCTTGCTTAGCAAAAAAAAAAAATCTTCTATCAGACACTTGCATCACTTGGACGTAAAGTTTATCTTCCTTCCTGCAGACGTGTTCTGTCCTCAGAAACGAGCCATTGTTCGAAAATCTCAGTGATTGCCTCAGTCTTTTAGTGAAACTCAGAGTTAGCTTTAGTTTGATCTGAGTCCTTTAAAATATGCATTGCTTCTAGAGGTTGGTTGTTCACCTCATTGCTGAAACATTAGTCCGAATACAGTGGTCCACATGTCCTCTTGGTTCAATGTCATCACAAGAAATATAATAAATTGTTCTTCCAACAGCAGTGACAACATACAGTAGGCAGTATTGACAGAATATAAGGTATTATACAATATGTCATTTTCCTGCATAGTTTGTGTTTTTAAACCGGTAAGATTTTATATGCTGTTAAGTCTGAAAACTGAAATGAAAAGAGGCTTGCACTACCGTGAATATTCTTTTGTGTGTGTGTGTGCAGGGCTTTTTTTGTAAAAAAAGTCCAGCAGGAACTCATTAGCATAATAGGCCACACCCAGCAGGAGGAACGCATTAGCATATTAGGCCACACCCCTGATTGCACCACTCATTAGCATATTAGGCCGCATTCTCATGTTGCCAGAAGTGTGGTCATCCAGCCACACCCACCTTTTGCTTCTTATTCTGTTTACCTTGTTTGTTGTCAAAACCCAGGGCTTTTTTTGTTGCAGGAACTCCTTTGCATGTTAGGCCACACACCCCTAATGTAGCCAGTCCTAATGACTTTCTGCTGTTGGGTGTGGCCTGTTATGCTAATGAGTTCCTGCTGGGT
>NW_015165293.1:27027-31650 GCF_001447785.1 Gekko japonicus
AGGGAGGGACTCCATCTTGAAAGAACATTTGTTACTGTCCAGCTGTTGACTGCTTAGCCAGTCTGCTAGCACATTTTGCTGACCTTTGATGTGCTCTGCTGATATAGACTTGAGGTTCTGTTCTGTCCAGCACATGGTCCATGCCATTTCTGTGTGCAGTGTTGAAGACTTGGAGCCACCCTGTTTGTTTATGTAGACTTTCACCAAGATACATCTATTCATATTCAGACATGAATGTTCCTGATCATGTCCTGGAATCTGACTAGAGCCAGTCTGATTGCCCTGATCTCAAGAAGGGTGATGGCTCATCTTCCTCTCTGAACACTTGTGCATGTCTTCCTGGACAGATTGCTCCCCAGGCTGTCAGGTTCACATCTCTAAATATCTGAATTATGGTGGGCTTGATGTATTTCTTGCTGTTAGCCACATTAGATCATTGAGTCTGCCACATTCCCAAGGTTTGTGCCGCGCTCGGCTTTATGCCTAGAATTGGGCCAACTTCTTATTCAAACAAAAGGTTGGATACTAACCTTTAAATATTGGCTCAAAATTCATTGTAGAGCCTCTCCAAACTCTTTAATTTCACACTTAAAAATGATATACACAGTCCCCTCTGGTTTTCAAAAATAGAAGAAAAAATTTATCAAATAGGGTTTTCGACTAATTACTTTCGCCAAATGGACGAAACCTCGATCTTTCAATCTATTAGACAAAGGCTTTTCGACCTAGAATCACATAATTTTCATCCTTCATATCTGCATATTTAGAAGAAGAAAAGGAGGAGGAGATTGGATTTATACCCCACCCTTCCCTACCCAAAAGTGTCTCAGAGCGGCTTATAAACTCCTTTCCTTTCCCTTCCCCACAACAGACACCCCATGAGGTAGGTGGGGCTGAGAGAGCTCTGACAGAAACTGCTCTTTTCCAAGGACAGTTCTTATCAAAACTACAGCTTGCCCAAGGTCATCCAGCCAGGTGCAAGTGGAGGAGTGGGGAATCAAACCTGGTTCTCCCAGATTAGAGTCCGCACACTTAACCACTACACCAAACTGGCTCCTTACTCACAAGCTCACCTTAACCTCTCTACCCAACATGGCCAAATGGCCTATTATTTACATAATCTTAGCCTTCCTTCCCATCGTGGAGCCTTTACGTTGGCTTGGCTAAACATCTTTCCCTCAAACATGTTGTGGGTCTATAACAACACACACACCCCCACAGGAAAGACTCTGCAAATGTCCCAGCATGGTCCCAGACACAATCTTCCATATCATTCTGGACTGCCAGCTACTCACATCTTCACATATGAAACTGTTACCCGCTTCGGCAACACTTACTTACTAATGATCTTAAAACTGTTCAATATCTTCTTAACAATGTTAATACTGATACTACAAATATGGCTGCAGAATTCTTCACTGAATCAGCCGCACTTAGATTCAGTCTTTTTACATAATACGCATATTTTATTGTCTAAATTTACTTTCTGGAATTCAATGTATCTTCTTAAATGTATTTATCTATATACTAGTAAAGGTAAAGGTTCCCTTGCTCGAAAGTCAGTCGAATCCGACTCTAGGGTTGCGGTGCTCATCTCCGTTTCAAAGCCGAAGAGCCAGCGCTGTCCGAAGACATTTCCGTGGTCATGTGGCCGGCATGATTAAACACCAAGGTGCACGGAACACTGTTACCTTCCCACAGAAGTGGTCCCTATTTATCTACTTCCAATTTCTTGCTTTCGAACTGCTAGGTTGGCAGGAGCTGGAACTAGAGACAGGAGCTCACCCTGTCTTGCGGCACCCGGGTCTTGAACCGCTGAACTACTGACCTTCCACAGCCTGCAGTTCAGCGACTTAACCACTTGAGCCACTGCAGCTCCTAATTATATACTACTATGCCACTAAAGGTGTCTGAATCTGAGTCCGCCACATGTGGCCCTTCCAAACAGGGTAGGTAAGACCTAAGCGGGAATGTCTATCTTCTAAGGAAATTGCAACTGGAAAGGTCTCAGGGATTACTGTAGAGGACAGGAGTCAATCCTCACCCAAGGAACCAAGTCCAGGTGAGATATCATTAGGCCTCATTAATACAGGAAACCTACAAAATAACAAATTCTTAAGAGCCACATTTTCTAAGCTGCTTACAGTTCAAATCATGGTTACACAATACACACAGATAATGGAGAATCTGTCCTTCTCAACCCCTAGAAAGGAAGTCACCTGAAACAAACAACCAATCTGTATCATAATGTAAGCAACTTTTTCCAGGCTAATTCCCCATTGGCTCTGTGCCAGGTTTCCCTTCCAGGTCAGTCTAAACAATAGCAATACTAGGTAAACAAGTTAACCCTATAATGACTGGATTGTCAGACCTTGTAAACACATACATTTCCAACAATATCTCCACAAAGAAAGAGGCTAGAGATGTACTTTTTGAATGGAAGTTAGGCAACCAGAGAAACTAATACACAACCCTACTCCTAATACACAACCCTACTCCTAACATAATTTTTAAAAACTTTCCTATTGTTATTTACCTCCCTCAGCAACTGAAGCTCATTTTAGGCCTTATCCCTCTTGACTCTTTCTCAACAGTTCCTAGTTACCCTTATATATTCATCTTCAGGGCTATTTTTGGGCAGGAACGCATAGGAACGGAGTTCCGGCTGGCTCCCAAGTTGGCCACGCCCAGCAGGAACTCATTAGCATAATAGGCCACACCCAACAGCAGAAACTCATTGCACAGGTAGGGATTCAAAACTGGGTCTCCCCAATACTAGACCAACGCCCTTGACCACTACACCACACTGCCTCCAACCTGAGGATTTTGTGCTGAGAGGGAAGGTAAATTAGCTAGGAAAGCAAGCACACTGTTATTTCCCTTGTAGGTCACTTTCCCTGCTTGCTCACCTGCCCTTTTGATATTGCTGCCACTTTCTCTCCCCCTCCATTCCTGGGAGAAAAAGCAGAAGAGTAAGTATTCTGCTGGTGAGTCTCATCTCATACAAGTGACTGTGGGGGCCGTTTGGTCCCTAACAGGAAGAGGAGGCTGCCAGCATCAATAGAATGGACCAGTCAGTGGGAAGTATAGCTATAACCTATTAGCATTTGATTTGTGGATATGCTACAGTCTCTCTTTTTAGGCCTTATCCCTCTTGACTCTTTCTCAACAGTTCCTAGTTACCCTTATATATTCATCTTCAGGGCTATTTTTGGGCAGGAACGCATAGGAACGGAGTTCCGGCTGGCTCCCAAGTTGGCCACGCCCAGCAGGAACTCATTAGCATAATAGGCCACACCCAACAGCAGAAACTCATTAGGATTGGCTACATTAGGGGTGTGTGGCCTAACATGCAAAGGAGTTCCTGCAAAAAAAAAGCCCTGGATTTTGACAACAAACAAGGTGAACAGAATAAGGAGCAAAAGGTGGGTGTGGCTGGATAACCACACTTCTGGTAACATGGGGGTGCGGCCTAATGTGCTAATGAGCTGTGCTGTCAGGGGTGTAGCCCAATATGCTAATGAGTTCCTGCTGTTGGGTGTGGCCTATTATGCTAATGAGTTCCTGCTGGGCTTTTTCTACAAAAAGAGCCCTGTAATCATCTTTATGAACACATCCCTTCTTCCACTGTCATTACTTAATCCTCTTAAACCTTAAATCATCCAAAAGCCCTCTATGGAGTCACTCTGGTTTTCTAAGATGGCTTCCATTTTTCTTCCTCATAGGATGGATTGCAACTGGACCTTCAGTATCTTGCATTTTGAAAAATCCCACTCCTCCTGTACTCCTTTCCCTTGAAACCTTTCTTGCCATGAGATACTACTCAATACTCAAATTCATAAAATCCAAGGTATACACCCAACTCCTCACCATGATCTCTTTCCTGACAACTGCAAGCCCTAAGATGACATCACTTGCATCTAGGGTTCCTAATACTTCAACCTCTTCTACAAGATCCTCCCTATTACTAAAAATGTCTGAAATAACCAACCCCCTTGTTACATCTTCTACAATCTGTAACATAAAACTTTCTACCAGGCAAGCCAAAAAGTTATTCAAAATTTCAATTCTAGTAGAATAAGGCTCCCAACAAATATTATGATAGTTTAAAATATCTCCCATTACTACTATCTTTTCTGAACATGTTGTACGTAAAATCTTGAAAATGCTATATGTAAAATCTTCATACCATAAATTTTCAGTGAGCAAATTCTTGTTTTAAAAGTATCAGAAGTATAATATTCCCTCTCTTTTCAGGCAGGGCAATGGACATGCCTGTTGTGGAAATGTAAGTCACATTCACCAAAGCACATTCTGTTTGTGTTGTCATCTATATATATAAAAGAAAGTCCCCTCATCGTAAAATCAATGCCCAGGCCAAACCACTGGACCTAGAGACAACAAATTTGGGGAGAGCACTTCTACCATGGCGTAGGTGCTCACTAAGAAGGGATTTTTGGAAATCGACCTCTAAGTGGGTCAAAAGGGGGGAAATGTGCTCCCCCCATTGATTCTTATGTGGCTGCCAGGCAGCTGCCTCTTTGCACCCACCACTCTCTGATTGCAGAGCTCAGTGTTCTGAGGTAAAAAAAAAAACAACAGTTACAGGGGCCTTGCAGAGAG
>NW_015165293.1:31930-40283 GCF_001447785.1 Gekko japonicus
CCCAGCTTCCCTGATGCCTTTAAATACAATCCCCCCCAACACCAGACAGGTCGGTGTCTGTCAGGAGTAGGAGCAGGGCCAGGGTATGAATGTTTATGGGGAGATAGTAATGGACATTTCTAGGAGCCATTTCGATGCGTGCCTCCCTCATGAACCTAAAGAAATGTCCACAACATCACCACTCCCTCACACCAACTCCCCCTCATACCTCTCACCTATTACTGCCCCCAAGAAAGCTCCTGGCAAACGTCGAGCCAGATACACCAACGCTACAAGGAGGAGGCAACTTAGGAATGCGGCAAAGACATAGTACTCTTGCAGTGCACTGAGCTGCGCAGGACAAGTACCAGCAAGATCACCCTGAGGTACCCAGAACAACACAGTCTCCATATGAGCAAAACAATCCAGGAACACAAGTAGAGAGGCCATCACTTTCGTGGAAGGTGGCAGGAGTTGACTTAACAGATGACTGCTTCTTAAATGGACAGTTCTACGTGGCCTGCTCCAGAGTGAGCTCATCAAGCAGCCTGGTGATCCTAGCACCTGAGGGCAGAACCACCAATGTGGTCTGTAGAAAGGGGGGGAAAGTACGTATGTCTCACTTCATTTCTTAGACTACAATCTTCTCTGTTAGAATTCCTACAACAAATGTCACATTTCAAATTTCACATCATCAGTATTATAACTTGATTTACGGAACTTAAATACCGTAGCGAAGCAACAGGTAACAGGCTAGTAATAAATACATATGTCTGTTTGCTGAACCTGTTAGAATTAAATTATAAACTTTGTTACCAAGAAAAGTTCCCAAAGTTAAGACATGATTACAGTTCTTTTTCCCCTCATTTAACAGTACCCACCATTCCAGGATTCTGTTTTTTTCTTTTTCAAACTCTCTCCAGATTTCTATTCTTCACTTAAAAGCTTCAAACCTTAATGTTTCCAGTCTCCTAAAATTCTGCAGCATTAAGAAACAACACCTAACACATTGCTTCAATTACATACAAACACATTATATGGGTCATTTAAGGATGTTGATAGAATGGTCAATGTATTACTGCCCCCTCCTAAATACAGCGCAATCTTAAAACAACTTACACTCTTGTAAACCCATTGACTCCGTTGGATTTGGAAGGGTGTATCTGTTCAAAACTGCACTGCTGGTTTCTCATTATGTTCTATTGTCAAGCAACCTAAAGCAACTATCTGGAGCTAGTTTTTATAAGTCAAAAGAGGGCAATGCAAGGCACTATTTATTTGCTTACATTGGAAAGCTCTTGTTCTTTTTAGTTTATGAGGTCTATTTGTGGTTCCAAGGTCTGGAAGATGTTTTTTAAAAACCCTCAGATTGTTCTTGAAAGATTTAGTAATTTTGTATGTCTTTATTTAGGTTAGACCTTTTCCCTATAGTAGTTCCACTTGGAATCAATTCAGCTCAGATACTTGAAAGCCAAGCTGCTTAGTGCTACCAGCCGTGATTCCATGAATAAAGAATAATTGAACTGAGCTCATGAAAATCAATGCACGCGCATGTCTACACTTGGAGATTTCTGAATCTGTTCCAGCAGATGAGCCTGACTAAACACTAGGGGTGTTAGCATAAACTTGTGGATTTTTTAAAAAAGAAAGTGAAGCCACCTTTGGAGAGGATGATTTAGAACAGAGAAGCAGTGGAGAGGAGGCAGTATTAACCCTTTCTCTGCCTACCACTTCTCCGCTTCCCTCCAAGTCACTCTCTCCTATGGGATTCCAAATATGTTTACTACCAAAAGGTTTGGAATTCTACAGGAATTAGTATTCCTTTCTTTCTTCAACACTTCTCTGCTCTAAATCATCCCTTCCTAAAGTGATTTTCTCCATTTTGTTACTTTTCTACGAAACGACCCCTGGTTAAGCCACATCTTTCCGGGTGATCATCTTCCACCTCTTCTTCCAGTGTACACCATTTATGTGAGCGTGTCTAAAATGTTGAAACTTTCTTTCCTCAACACTTCTCTGCTCTAAATCATCCCTTCCTAAAGTGATTTTCTCCATTTTGTTACATGCATTTACAACATTTAGTTAAGCCACATCTTTCTGGGCGATCATCTTCCACCTCTTCTTCCAGTGTACACCATTTATGTGAGCGTGTCTAAAATGTTGAAACTGAGCAAACTCTAGAGGATGGTGGAAGACAGGAGGGCCTGGCATGATGTGGTCCATGGGGTCATGAAGAGTCGGACTTGACTGTGCGACTGAACAAGAAGTGTAAAATGGACTGTCAGAGTATTCTGAAAAGTAAGTTTGCTTTGCTACACTGTAAAGCTTGGAACAAGTAGGTGTTCTGCACCAAAAGTTGTAAATGAAATGCAGGTATTGTAGGTGTAGCCACATCTTAAGAACACACCTGCCCTCCCAGTTTAAACTGCAAGTCTGGCCACCTACAACATAATGAACAAACAGTTCTGGAATTCAGTAACACATCCTCTCTTTCATCATCTCTTTCAACCCAATATTATAACCAGACTTCATTAAAATATTTTATTCCATTTCTAGGGCATCCTATGGTTCCCATGTCAGTAACCCAGGAGTAATATCACAGAAGTAATACCACTGGCCCCACTGGTGGACCTCCTGATGGCACCTGGTATTTTTGGCCACTGTGTGACAGAGTGTTGGACTGGATGGGCCTTTGGCCTGATCCAACATTGGCGTCTCTTATGTTCTTATGTTCTTATCATCTTTGTAACAGCCTGTGGAGAAATGACCTTCACCTAGAATTCACCCCAATAAGTCATACATTTTGGGCAAATACTATTTGTATTCAGTATATTAAGAGATGTAGCAGCTCATATCCAGTGAGATCCAGTTGTGGAGCAGAACTTTCCCACTGTCCTCTTGCTGCAGCCCACTGAGCCTCCTTACGTTTTGTTCCTCGGTGTCAACAGGCATTTAGGACCAGCACGAGGGACAACGTTTCAGTCTGTAGTGGGAGGAGGAAATCAGCGGGAAACTGCCACTCCCCTCTTATGAAGACGGAAGTGCCCTCAAGTCTGCCAGTGTTTCTGTCCTCAGGTTTTCTAGGAACTGAGCCAGTGCTCTCCCCCTAGAAAAACCTGCACTTAACTTACAGGGCATCACATTTTTGAAGGAATTTTTCTTCTTTGTATGCGCAGGCCCATTTGCTGGGAGAATCAGGCAATGAGGAAATCTGCTGATTTCAGGTTCCAAGAAGCCACATAAACCAAGTTATATGCAGTACAAGCTGGAAAGATTAGCAAGCCTGCTTCAAGAAATCACAATGCTCATTTTTTTACCATGTTTTGATATACAAAAGATATCATATGATACATGACAATGTTTTTAAAAAGGCTTTCTTTTTATGCAAAGATTTGCCGCAGCTTAGTTGTTGTTCAATCGCACAGTTGAGTCTGACTGTTCGCGACCCCATGGACCAGATATTGCAGGCCCATTTGCTGGGAGAATCAGGCAATAAGGAAATCTGCTGATTTCAAGTTCCAAGAAGCCACATAAACCAAGTTATATTTAGTACAAGCTGGAAAGATTAGCAAACCTGCTTCAAGAAATCACAGTGCTCATTTTTTACCATGTTTTGATATACAAAAGACATCATATGATATGATACATGACAATGTTAAAAAAAGGCTTTCTTTTTATGCAAAGATTTGTTGCAGCTTAGTTGTTGTTCAATCGCACAGTTGAGTCTGACTCTTCGCGACCCCATGGACCAGATCACGCCAGGCCCTCCTGTCTTCCGCCGTCCTCTGAAGTTGGCTCAATTTCATGTTCGTTGCATCGATGACACTGTCTAACCATCTCATCCTTTGCCGTCCCCGTCTTCTTTGACCTTCAATCTTTCCCAGCATCAGAGTCTTCTCCAGTGAATGCTCCCTTCTCATTTGGTGGCCAAAGTATTTGAGCTTCAGTTTCATTATGTGGCCTTCCAGGGAACAGTCAGGGTTGGTTTCTTTTAGGATTGACTGATTTGATCTCCTTGCAGTCCAAGGGACTCTCAAGAGTCTTCTCCAGCACCATAGTTCAAAATAATCTCTTCTTCGGCGCTCGGCCTTCCTTATAATCCAACTCTTGCAGCCATACATGACTACTGGGAATACCATTGCTTAGACCATGCGGACTTTTGTTGGCAGGGTGATGTCTCTACTTTTTATCATGCTGCAGCTTAGTACCCACACTTAACTCTGATGAGCTGTTCTAAGTATCTAGTATGTGTATCACGCCTGCCTGTCGTGCCCTATTCGTAAACTCCTCCACTGCTGGAAATGGAACGCTGGTAGACTGACCTTTGGTTCAAAGCTCTTCTTACATTCTCATTATTTTGGTTTTAAGGGGAAAGATTGTGTTCCAGGAAACCTAACAAGGGAACAGTTTTTCGAGTTGTGAGCTGGCTAGCTAAGTGGCCAACAGGCTTCCAGCTGGCAGAAGCCGTTTATGGGTTTGGATGCTACTGCTGTTACACTGACACCAATATTGTGGTTAATCTAACACTTCAGGTCCTTGTTTTGAACCCTTATAATATCCAACAATATATGTAGAAGTAATCAGACTTTTGCAAAATCACTGTAACTTTCTGGTGCTCTTTCCGCAAGAGGAAATTGACCATGGAAAAGCTTCCTTGGGAAAGGAGAAGTGCAAAATAATTATAAGAGAAATAAACCTTCACATCCTTGGAGCAAAGCTGTGAGATGGAGCTGTTAAACCACCACAAAGGAAACAGCCTACTCATAGGAGAAATCAGTCTGTCCCAGCAGAGCAGGGAGTTTGAGGGGGAAAGGTCTAGAATACTCCACTATTAACTTCAATGGACAATTGAGGCAACCTAGCAAAGGACTGAAGAAATTCTGAGCATCCAAGAAAACTTGCACATATTGTTGCTCCAATAATATTAAAGTGTTATGAATTCAGCCACAGCGAGGAGTCAAACTGAGTTGGAGGTCCAACTACAAAGCGCAGTGTTACACACTCCCTATC
The DNA here is from genome assembly GCF_001447785.1 of Gekko japonicus. Classification (NCBI taxonomy): domain Eukaryota; kingdom Metazoa; phylum Chordata; class Lepidosauria; order Squamata; family Gekkonidae; genus Gekko; species Gekko japonicus. The sequence continues at coordinate 36,920 of NW_015165293.1, forward strand.
TCTCTGAGTAGTGAGAAGTCCCTGGGGCAGCATTACGCAGAACAGGTTGAAGACTAATTTCTGTAAACGTACCACACCTACTTAGTCCTGCTTTAGAAAGTGGGACTTGTGGAAATTTCTGGCATTTTTGTAGTAAGTAGGGGACAAGGGGAGGCAAAGAGGGTGGCAGGTCTGCCACACCGTATCAGATCCACAGTGGAATGACAGCCCCTCAGGGTAGCAGTTGTGTTCTGGGAGTGGAATGACAGGCCCAGTGGTGGAATGACATCCCCTTGGAGTAAGAGGAGCGTCCTGGAACTGAAATGCCAGGCCTATCATTACAGTCCCAGGACACATCTCCTACCCCCTGGGCTGTCATTCCACTCTGGAGCCGGTTATTCCAGTCCCAGAATACTCCTGCTAACCCCAGGGCTAACCATTCCACTGTGGGGCCTCTCATTCCAGTCCCAGAACACTCCAGTAACCCCCAGGGGCCATCTAGTGATGAACAATAGATTGTGATTAGATAACTGAAAAAAAGACAAATTGGACAGCTCCCCTAATGCTAACTTGAAAGCAGAGGGGCGGCAGTTCTAAACCACATGGGATAACAGCGGCACCAAGCTGATTCTAAAATGCATACGTAGATTCCATTTGGGAGAAACATGTCCCGCTTCCTGCTTCACTGTCAGTTACACTTCAAAGTGCTGTTTTTTTTCATACACACCTCCCCTCAGGATCTCATTCAAGACCTAGCTAAGGATTAGCTCACATTGAGGAGACATCCCACAGCGGCTAAAGACCGTTAGCAATCTTTTCTCAAATCTTTTCTGTTTCCTTTAAGCCATACCACAGTGATAGACCTAGTAATCAGACCGGAAAACTATAATAATTCACAGTAGTCAGACAGCAAATGGCAGTGTCTTGGGGATAGGTCTGCTCCCAGAGGAATCTGATGAGGTTGATAGGCATCAGTCTACCATGATTCTAAAACATTTCAGTCTCATGAAACAATATCCTCACAAAACAATAACGACCAACGTTCAATGTAGTAGGAGTTACAACAGCCAGCAGTGCACAGTTTAAACTAAACACAAGACAAAAAGGAAAGATGAGTAGGAGGAAGCAGGGAAAACTTTGTTGTCTGCTGGGCCAGACTAAGGAAATAAGTAAGACAAAGAATGATAAAAAGGAAGAACATACAAAAAAGCTTCTTTAAGGTCAGGGTGGGAAGGCAAGAGTAAAAAAGTTTTTAACATAGTTTTAAAAGATAAGATTATGTGTTTTGAAATGACAGTGCACAAAACTTATTATTCACTTAATTTATACTCTGCCTTCCTCCCGAATGGGGACCCAAAGCATCTTACAACATTCTCTTCTTCGTTTTGTCTTGCACCTGCTTTGTAGATGTTGAAGGACTTTGGAACATAAGAACATAAGAGACGCCAATGTTGGATCAGGCCAAAGGCCCATCCAGTCCAACACTCTGTGTCACACAGTGGCCAGAAATACCAGGTGCCATCAGGAGGTCCACCAGTGGGGCCAGGACATTAGAAGCCCTCCCACTGTTGACCCCCCCCCAAGCACCAAGAAGACAGAGCATCACTTGCCCCAGAGCCCCTATCTATACCTTGTGGCTAATAGCCACTGATGGACCTCTGCTCCATAAGTTTTAATTCGGCACAGAAAAATAAGAAGCATTCCTTTTTTTCTAAAAGCTGGTTATTTAATAATGTGAATAGATGTTCACCGGTCTGCTAAAGCGTAGCTGTTAAGATTCAGATTAGATTGGATTCCATAGCCATGCAGGTAAGAAAATGCAGTTTCTGTTCTAGACAGGTTCAGGTTGGATCAAAGTCTAAACCTGTTGAGTCTCATATCTGCAAGTCACCTTTCGATCATCTCTTTTACATGCCAAAAAAAAAAAAGCAATGTTGCTATTCTATGCTTTGCATCCACCATTTGCTGAATATAAGGATGGGCACTTTTTAAAAAATGTCAGTTAAGTAGTATCAGTTGACTAGGGCTTTGTTGGGCCTTCCCTTCATAAGCATTAATCCTTTTTCAAATATCTTTAAAAGGGGGATATGTTTAATTTAATTCATGAGATTATCTGGCTGTAAATAAAGCCTCTTTTCTTAATAATTACTTCATTGTCATGATTTAGATTTAAGCAGCTGCTCTTCATTAATCGTCTTGGAACTTTCACCCTAAAGCACTTGATTTGTGTGATGTAATGGCATAAAAAGTTGGCTCCCACCTAGCCTTCCACCCACAAAATCTAAATATGGAACATGGCAAATCTCAGCAGATTCCAGAGACAGGCTGTGCTTAAAACGTGCTCCAGCCTTGAGTCCCACTTGGTCACATCAAACAACAAAAACATGTGCTTCCCTCCCCCTTCACACAAGGATAATAAATATGACTCAGATGCACATGTTAGCTATGTAAGCCATTCATATTGGCTATTGTTCTATGGCACTGAGAGGAAGCCAAGGCCAAAAAAAAAATTGTTTTGAGTAAATATTACATTTCTAGAGCATGAATAAGCAGTCTCTTACAGCCAGCGTATCGCTAATGGGAATAAGAAATCTGATTCAAAAGAAGGAAGCAATAACTACATTATCCCTGTCCTTGCAGACAGTCTACAACCAGAAATGTTGGTTTGGACTCATCCATGGGTGTGTTATCAGAGTTAATTCTGAGCAAGTCTGAGCAAGGCACAATAGGAACGGAAGAAAATCAGAGGTTATAGTTCAAGCAGAATCTGCCATTTGCTTTTGTGAATGGGACTGCAAATAGCATTATGTAAAAAGGTCTAGACTCTAGACTTTGTCCCAGTCATGCAAAAATCTACACAGCGTGATGTGAATTCTCACAGGCAAACCTCAGCTCAATACCACAACATTCTGTGATAAACTACATTTAGTATCACTGGAGTAATATGGGTTCTCTCATTTCCACGCAGCCGTTTCAAACCTAACAGACGTCTGCAGCCGACATTGGCACTGGTAAATGGCTATGAACAACGAACAACTTAAACGTCAAGCTTGGGTGAAAATACCAGTTCAGCATCAGCACACAACAGGGTTGCCAACCTCCAGGTGGCAGCTGGAGGTTTCCTGCTATTACAAGTGATCTCCAGGTGACAGAGATCAGTACACCTGGAGAAAATGCCTACTTTGGAAAGTGGACTTTATGGCATTACAAGGGGCAGACCCGCGATACTTGCGGGGGGGAGGGAGCTCCACACCGAGCAGGAAGAGGAGGAAGCAGCAGGAGGAGGTTAGTACCCCCCCATCCCACCGGTTCCCCCCATCTCCTCCACCCCCCCTCCACCCCTGGCTCCATTGCCCCCCCCAAGCGAGCCCCGGCGGCTGCAGTC
>NW_015165293.1:40486-62768 GCF_001447785.1 Gekko japonicus
CCCCCCCCCCCGGCCGAAGCGAGCCCTGGCGGCTGCAGTCGCCCGGGCCTCGCTGGGCCCCGGCTGCCTGCCCGGCCGGCCAGGACGCTGGCTCGGAGGCGGCGGCGGCAAGACCATCTGCAGAGCGTTCCCTGCGCATGCGCAGGGGACGCTCTTGCACTTTTGGGGGGATTTAAGTATCCCCCCGATATTTTTTTTGAGTTTTTAGATTTTTGTGCACACCTGGGGACCGTCCCAAGTGTGCACAAACATCTCCCTCCCCCCAGGTGCCCCCGATGCACAGATTTAGGTATCCGCACACAGGGGGCGCCTTTCGGTATTAGATACATAGATACCCCATTGAAGTCCCTCCCTTCCCCAAACCCCGCCCTCCTCGGGCTCCAGCCCCAAAAACTCCAGGTATTTCCCAACCCGGAGCTGGCAACCTTAGCATTGTGTGAGTAAGAGTAACATGCTGTCAGCCTCGGTTCTCTAACATAAGATATTAACCCGCTAGTTCAGAAAATGAAGACAGTGATGGAAAAATAACTGCTACAGAAAAACAATAAGTTATTTGCTGGATCTCTTTTGTCCCATTCAGTCGTCTTATTTTTTTTATTCCAGCCTACAAAACAGAAATGAAATGCATTGTCATTAAACAAGAGGGATTTACTCAGTGGTGGTAATAAGTTAGACCGATGTCAGGTAAATGAGTCGTCTTATTTTTTTTATTCCAGCCTACAAAACAGAAATGAAATGCATTGTCATTAAACAAGAGGGATTTACTCAGTGGTGGTAATAAGTTAGACCGATGTCAGGTAAATGATCTGAAGAAGAAGAAGAAGAGAAGAGATTGGATTTATACCCCGCCCTTCACTTGGAGTCTCAGAGCGGCTCACAAACTCCTTTCCCTTCCCCTCCCCACAACAGACACCCTGTAAGGTGGATGGGGCTGAGAGAGCTCTGACACAAACTGCTCTTTTTCAAGGACAGCTGTGCCAGAGCTTGTGACTGACCCAAGGTCACATCAGCAGGTGCGAGTGGAGGAGTGGGGAATCAAGTCCGGTTCTCCCAGATTAGAGTCCGCGCACTTAACCACTACACCAAACTGGCTCTGACATGCACCTAAAGATAAACAGCAGTTAGTCAGGGCCCCGGTGCAAAGCAGATTTCACTTTTTTACCTTGGCAGAAGTACAGTGGAATGTACAGACAGCTGCTTGCCTGAGACTTATGTACGTATTTCACTCATTTTTACCCGCCTTTCTCCCCAGTAGGGACCCAAGTATCTTACATATTTCTCCTCTTCTATATTTTATCCTCACAAAAACCCCTGTGAGGTAAATTGGGCTGAGAGAGTGTGACTGGCCCAAGGTCAGCCAGTGAGCTTCCATGGCACAGGTAGGGATTCAAAACTGGGTCTCCCCAATACTAGACCAACGCCCTTGACCACTACACCACACTGCCTCCAACCTGAGGATTTTGTGCTGAGAGGGAAGGTAAATTAGCTAGGAAAGCAAGCACACTGTTATTTCCCTTGTAGGTCACTTTCCCTGCTTGCTCACCTGCCCTTTTGATATTGCTGCCACTTTCTCTCCCCCTCCATTCCTGGGAGAAAAAGCAGAAGAGTAAGTATTCTGCTGCTCAGTCTCATCTCATACAGTTTGGCCCCTAACAGGAAGAGGAGGCAGCCAGCATCAATAGAATGGACCAGTCAGTGGGAAGTATAGCTATAACAGATTAGCATTTGATTTGTGGATATGCTACAGTCTCTCTCTCACACACAGGGCTATTTTTGGGCAGGAACGCACAGGAACGGAGTTCCGGCTGGCTCCCAAGTTGGCCACACCCAGCAGGAACTCATTAGCATAATAGGCCACACCCAACAGCAGGAACTCATTCGGATTGGCTACATTAGGGGTGTGTGGCCTAACATGCAAAGGAGTTCCTGCAACAAAAAAAGCCCTGGGTTTTGACAACAAACAAGGTAAACAGAATAAGAAGCAAAAGGTGGGTGTGGCTGGATGACCACACTTCTGGCAACATGAGAATGCGGCCTAATATGCTAATGAGTGGTGCAATCAGGGGTGTGGCCTAATATGCTAATGCGTTCCTCCTGCTGGGTGTGGCCTATTATGCTAATGAGTTCCTGCTGGACTTTTTCTACAAAAAAAGCCCTGCACACACACACACACAAAAGAATATTCACGGTAGTGCAAGCCTCTTTTTATTTCAGTTTTCAGACTTAACAGCATATAAAATCTTACCGGTTTAAAAACACAAACTATGCAGGAAAATGACATGTTGTATAATACCTTATATTCTGTCAATACTGCCTACTGTATGTTGTCACTGCTGTTGGAAGAACAATTTATTATTTTTCTTGTGATGACATTGAACCAAGAGGACATGTGGACCACTGTTTCGGACTAATGTTTCAGCAATGAGGTGAACAACCAACCTGTAGAAGCAATGCATATTTTAAAGCACTCAGATCAAACTAAAGCTAACTCTCACTAAAAGATTGAGGCGATCACTGAGATTTTCGAACAATGGCTCGTTTCTGAGGACAGAACACGTCTGCAGGAAGGAAGATAAACTTTACGTCCAAGTGATGCAAGTGTCTGATAGAAGATTTTTTTTTTTTGCTAAGCAAGGTTGTGACTATATAGAATGGAATTTAATTTACACATATTGCTGAATTCCCATGAGTGCAATGAACAATAAGAATTTCCCAGCCAGTGAACAGATACTTCAAGGGAAAAGTAATGGACGCCATGACCATACTTTGCCTCAGTTTGAAGAATCAAGGGAAGATGGATTTTCCATATTTTAGAGGCAGCCAACAAGCTCTTCCTGCCAGCAGAAGAACTGAAAACCGTAGTAGGAACAAAGTACTCTCTCCTTTTTGTAATGCAGTCTACAGCTGTAATATGAGGAAGTGTTTTCAAATAAAGTGTTAGAATAGCTGGCTAAACTCTCAGCAACCCTTTTGCTAGGGAACAGTTGGTGAAAAGGAACATTGCAAGCACTGAATGAATTATATACATGAAAACACTCTTATTTAAAAGGTTACCATATAGGGATTGGTGCATCGTCTCTCAAAACGGAATCTCAGTTCTATCATCTGACCACCATAAAATACAAAAATACAGTGTTGTGAATGCTCACAATCAGGGCTATTTTGGGGCAGGAACGCACAGGAACGGAGTTCCGGCTGGCTCCCAAGTTGGCCACGCCCAGCATGAACTCATTAGCATAATAGGCCACACCCAACAGCAGGAACTCATTCGGATTGGCTACATTAGGGGTGTGTGGCCTAACATGCAAAGGAGTTCCTGCTACAAAAAAAGGCCCTGGGTTTTGACAACAAACAAGGTAAACAGAATAAGAAGCAAAAGGTGGGTGTGGCTGGATAACCACACTTGGTGTGGCCTAATGTGCTAATGAGCTGTGCTGTCAGGGGTGTGGCCTAATATGCTAATGAGAATCTGCTGTTGGTTGTGGCCTATTATGCTAATAAGTTCCTGCTGGGCTTTTTCTACAAAAAGAGCTCTGCTCACAATGAAGCTATGGGCTCAAGCCATGGATACACAGAAGACTGTTATGGACATTGCAACTGCTGGTGTTTTTCTTCGGTTACTTGTTGAATGATTATTTTTGTCCTCTGGTTATAATTTTTGCTGCATGCATGCACACATGCACAGAGAGAAAGAGAGAGAGAGAGAGAGAGAGAGAGAGAGAGAGAGAGAGAGAGACTTACTTGTTTAAAAGAGCAATTTTAATTGAAAATGAGATAAAATATTGCAAAACTTGGCATGTGAAGCCATTCTAGCTAATGTACCAGCTATCACATTCAATGCCTTCCCTCCTCCTTCTATCTAGTAGTAACCTGTCATCTTTCAGAATAATGCCAGATTTTCACATTTGTAAAAAAAAGTAACTAGTAACCAACATTAGTTACACCTTGACTACCTGTAGTCATATCACTCTCCCTTTCTCCCCTATATTTTCTATTTTTTCTGCATCCTGCTTGGTCAAAATTCCTACTGATTATTTTTTGTTACGAACCGCAATTTACTGTTAAAAAATAATAATATGAACTATCCCAAAAGATCAAAGTCACTTCATGCAAGGAAAAGAATCCATGTTATACTTTCTTTCCTTCAAAACTCCGTGGGGATAGTTATTATTCTGTAGGCTGTGTCTGCCATCTAGTGTCCAAAACAGCAGCCTATTATGAAAGCCGTTATCCTCAGCATACCAAGGTGGAATTTCCAAGAAAATGTCTTTAGAATGAAAAAAAGAGGCTGGAAAATAATTAGGACAATTTGAATGCAACACTAATTGCTCACCAGGTATTACTTGTGGATAGAGGTGTGAAGGCCTGGGGGAAATCTGGGGGTGGGGGGGTGGGAGGAAGGGTCCCCCCCCCGTCTTTTTTTTAGACCTTTGTTCAGGTTTTCTGGTGGGAAAAACTGCCAACCTAGCAGTTCGAAAGCAAGAAATTGCAAGTAGATAAATAGGTACCACTTCAGTGGGAAGGTAACAGCGTTCCGTGCGCCTTGGTGTTTATTCATGCCTGCCACAGGACCACGGAAACGTCTTCGGACAGCGCTGGCTCTTCGGCTTTGAAACAGAGATGAGCACCGCAACCCTAGAGTCGGAGTCGACTGGCTTTCGAGCAAGGGAACCTTTATCTTTACCTCAGGTTTTCTGGTGGGAAAAATGAGAATTTGGGGGAGTACTGGGGGGGGGAATTCCTATGAAATATTTTCTCTTTTTGAATGAGTGAAGTGTTTTTAGAGACCCAGCGGGCATGCTGTAGACCTAGACAGCTCTTAAATCCAAGATAGATTTCTACACCTGGAAGGATACCTAATCTTCATGAGGGGAGCATGCAGGGCTCTCATTAGTGTTCAGTCGTTGCATACCTTCTGTTATCCTTTTGACCTGACTTGTAGTTGACCTTTTCATGTCCCCTTCAAGCCACTGTGACACAGACACCCACAGGTTGGGTAAAAAGGAGCTTACTGCCCTTCCTTGTTGGAGGGAGAAACAAGATCAGAAGAGATGGGGCAGAAACTACACCAAAGCTTCAGAGGAAAACTGGACATTTCAATGAGAATCTGTGCTAAGATAGCACAGGGTTCATCAACTCGCAGTATTCTCTCAAGTAATGGGTTACAGGGCTCTTTTTGTAGAAAAAGCCCAGCAGGAACTCATTAGCATAATAGGCCACACCCAACAGCAGGAACTCATTAGCATATTGGGCCACACCCCTGACAGCACAGCTCATTAGCACATTAGGCCACACCCCCATGTTACCAGAAGTGTGGTTATCCAGCCACATTTATAATTTTAAAATTCCATAAATATGTCAAATGGCAAATATTGCAATTTTACATGCTAAGTAAGTTATAAATGAACAATTTATATTGTTAAAGCAGTAAAAATTGGTTTGGGTTTGATAGGACAGCAAGCATTGCCTACATTTCAAAGTTTCCCAACATTTCCGAAAAATGGGAGGGGGAAACTGGGTTTTTTTCCCTATGGCTTCAAAATTTCTGGAAGCTTTATGTCTCTACTTCAGGATGAGGCAGGCAGAAAGGGAACTATATTAGGCGATGTGATTTTAATTGGTTGTATGCAGCAAGCTATTCCCTTCTCTACAAATTGCAACTTGTCATTCTGTGTGCACAGTACCATGAAACACCACCTGAGGGAGAGAGCCACAATAAAAATCAACATGAATTGTGTGCTGAAATTGGAGGTTGGCATACAATGCTTGAAGCCTCTAGCTCGATTTCAAGATATGGGAGGATTTGTTTCATGCATAACTACACAGATTACAGCTGAATACTGCATGAACATCTCTCATACGTACCAAGGGGAAGCTTGAGTCATAGCGGCTGGCATACGATGACCCTGTTGAGTAATTGCTGATTAACACCTTTGTCAACACCTCTGATCTTCAAACCCTTAAAACTGAAGGTAGCTCCATGAACAGAGGCAGTGTTAACAAACAGGCTCAGGTATAATTTCTCTGGGCCTGGTGCAATCCTGTAACACAAACGCACACGCATACAACAATCCCATCACATACCTGCCGTCTCACAAATGGCTCTGCTTTATTCCTGAAGTTATATAAATAAATGATAACAGGTGGCTTCCAGTCTTGGCAACGGCAATGCATGCTCATTTCTTAATCCAGCCACCCATGCTCAGATTCTGCATGGTATTGAACAGACTCACGGAAGGGGAGACAGAGGATGAGTGAGGAAAATTGAACTGTTTTCATTCTGGAGGGCAGAAGAGAAAAACCTGGAACAGAATTTCTCAAGGGAAATACCTCCATTCCCCACCCGCAGCACCTGGTGTTCAGAGACATACGGCCTCTGAGCATAAAGGTTTCATTTAGCCACCACAGATGGCAGGAAGTTCTTTGATCAGAGCTCCTCCCCTGATACAAACATGGTATGAGAAAATTTGGGACATATTCATTTTAGAGAAACTGACGCAGGTCACTCTAACTACATTAGTAGATACATCAAAGGCCCATGAAAGATTTGTCGCAGTGTGGTTCAGAGTGCTTCAGTATATGTCAGAGAAGAACATAATTCTGTCTAAGGCTGCTTATATTCCTTGGATACGTTTTTAATCTTACACTGGTTTAGGCTAGTAGGACACAATACTTTAGTTCGATCACCACTTGAGTAGTCGGGGCTCCTTGCGTCATTCATTAGCATGGAAAGACGGTGATTAAGGTTTATTGCTACGCAATTTGTTTGGGTTAGGCTGTGTTTTTAAGTTTTTGCTTTGGATATTTATTCAATGTATCAGTTGGTTCTTGTGACATGTTTGAATACACTGTTATGTTGCTTTATCCTTTTTTGTTTAATTTAAAATTTTTATTGAAGTATTGAAAAATTTAACAAACAGTACGAATATATAATATAACTTCACTTTTTTGTAAAAATACAGTTTTGAAGGGTACATCTGTACCTTAAAGCAAGAATATACCAAAACATCAATATGCATAAGTATAAGTTACCACCTGGATATACCAAATTCAATGGTTATTCACAAAATTGGATCTGTATGAGCTATTCAGAAGAGAAATCTGTAGAGGGTTAATATCTTGTTTATTGGAAAACACAAACAATCATCTATCCATTTTGTAAATAAAGACTACAATTTCAATGAGTCAATCCTTGAAAATAATCTATTTCTTACATTTGTTAAGGCTTTGTCATCAATTAAAAAAAAAACTGCATATGGATTCCAACTGTGCAGTTCCTATTAAAGCAGTCACATGAATACCAAAAAAAAAAAAAAAAAAGAGCTGAAGAACAGCAGGTAGGAGGAACTTTGTATTAGTGAAACCAAGTGAAGTGTGAAGTGTGATTGAGAGTGGCTTGGAAAGACTACGGATGCTTGCATCACTCCTGCTTTTTTAAAAAAATATTTTTTATTTCATTATAACCGGTCATCTCGTAGAAAAAGAGGTACAGGAGCTCATGAGCACAACTCATTAGCATAACTCATTTGCATATGCCACACCCCCTGTCATCACTGGAAGTGTGTCAGAAGGCAACACCCACCGCTCAGGCTCCACTGGGCTGTTTTGGATTGCTCTTTAGCATGGTCTCCACATGCAGAGGGAGGAGGGGTCAGAATGGACTGCACCACTTTATATTGCAGGGAGAGGGGCTGCATGTTCAAAAATCTTCATAAGTAACATCTTCGCCGTGAACTGAGAACTAGCAGACAATGCAGAGAGTTTGACTGGGGCTTTTCAGTGAGATATGCTTATTTGTTGTTGTTTATAGAGAGTTTTACGCGGGGAAGTGTAAATAAATAAAATGCTAAAAAAAGGAAGCCACAGCTGGGAGACGAGGCGCGAGGAGCGCAGTTTGCCCTTAGCAACTCAGGGGTGCTTGGCGGAGGCGGCGGGAGGCCAGGAAAGCTTTTGCCAGGAAACCCGCGGGCGGCGCATGAGGGCGTGGTGTGCAGGTGGGCGTGGCTCTTTAAAGAGTGCCTTTCCCGCCCTTCTGGAGGCAAAACCACTCCTCGCGCCTCGTCTTCCAGCTGCAAGGCCGCTGGGACTTGCGTGAGGAGCGTAGTTTGCCCTTACCAACTCAGGGGCGCCAGGTGGAGGCGGCAGGAGGCCGGGGAAGCTTTTTCCGAGGAACCCGCGGGTGCTGCGTGGGGGGCGGGCGTGGCTCTTTAAAGAGTGCCTCTCCCGCCCTTCTGGAGGCAAAACCGCTCCTCGCGCCTAAGGACCTTGCCCTTAGTTTTTGAAGTTTCCCCTTAGTTTGCCCTTAGCAACTCAGGGGCGCCTGGCGGAGGCGGCAGGAGGCCGGGAAAGCTTTTGGGTGGCACGCGTGGCATGCGGGCAGCCGTGGCTCTTTAAAGAGTGCCTCTCCCACCCTTCTGGAGACAAAACCACTCCTCGCTCCTCATCTCCCAGCATAGTTTGCCCTTAGCAGAGGCGGCAGGAGGCCGGGGAAGCTTTTGCCGGGGAACCCGCGGGTGGCGTGTGAGGGGTGTGGCACGCGGGCAGGCGTGGCTCTTTAAAGAGCGCCTCTCCCGCCCTTCTGGAGGCAAAACCACTCCTCGCGCCTCATCTCCCAACGGCGCGAGGAGCGTAGTTTGTCCTTAGCAACTCGGGCGCCAGGCTTACAACAATATAAAACGGTACACTAAATAATAAAACTCAGTCAAACACAGATTTAAAACCATGACTATACAACTTATACTTAAAGGGTTATGCTAAAAGGTCAGCCATTCACTTTTACACACAAATGGCATGCAAGTTCCACCAAATGGACAGAAGCTGGCATCGAAGGGAAACTCTCTAAAAGTTGCTTGTCTGCCCAAGACATCCTGTTGTGATAAAGCTCAGGGTGGCTCTACTTTAGAACAGCAGGAGACCTCTTGTGAGCCATCTGGCAAAAAACCAGGGCGTTCTGGAAACTTCTTCCGCTTGGTTTGTTGACGCTGAGGTGATTCCTTGCTCTTCCTATTTGAATATATTTCACCTGCTTTCAGTTGTTTGAGGGTCATTATAAGCGTTATTCAAGCAACGAATTCTCACAACCATTGGCTAAGAGCAGCCAAGGAGGTGTTTCTAAAGGCAACCACACACAAATCCTGTTAGCTGTCCTTCAGACCATTGTTTCTAAAGGCAACCACACACAAATCCTTCAGACCGCAAAGGCTAGTTTTTAAAGAAATTACCTCAGGAGTTTTTGAATAGTTAGGGGAGCACACTGAGCCACAGAAAAATTCCAAAAACAAAATAGTGCAATTTATTTATAGAATACTTTAATTTTATAAAAAAATCATGATGCTTTTTCCTTAGTGATATTTTGGTTAGTCTAAATAAAACGTTGTTACCCAGAATGGCCAAGAAGGTATTTCTGAGGGTGGCAGGGTGGGGTGGGGATGATCTGTCACTCCTGTCAAAAAGCCTCCATGGTTACAGTTTTAACAGAAAGGGGGGGGAGGCACCTCAGGAGTTCACATAGCTCCACAGGTTCAGCCCAGTAGTAGCATCACAAACCTGAAAAACCTGGGCGTTAAAAAATTGATCTTGTTTTAAGTCTCGTAAAGCTTCCCTCAGCCTGAAAAGCCACCAGGCCCTTCTCTTCTTGCTGAGATTTTAGTTCTTTTGGGATAAAAGGCACATACACCCCAGGAAAATTTACTTCTCTGTAAGTTTGCATAAAGGAGCTGCGGTGGCTCAAGTGGTTAAGATGCTGAACTGCAGGCTGTGGGAGGTCGGTAGTCCAGCAGTTCGAGACCCGGGTGCCGCATGACGGAGTGAGCTCCCGTCTCTAGTTCCAGCTCTTGCCAACCTAGCAGTTTGAAAGCAAGAAATTGCAAGTAGATAAATAGGTACCACTTCGGTGGGAAGGTAACAGCGTTCCGTGCACCTTGGTGTTTAGTCATGCCGGCAACATGACCATGGAAACGTCTTCGGACAGCGCTGGCTCTTCAGCTTTGAAACGGAGATGAGCACCGCAACCCTAGAGTTGGATTCAACTGGTTTTCGAGCAAGGGAACCTTTACCTTTTACCTAAGTTTGCATAAGTTAGCCATGGCTGCCACCAGCAAGTCCATCCTTGTCACCCGTGAAAAGTACTGAGACTTACTAGTGATTTCAGCTCTCATACTTTATTTCAGCTCAGAACAAGACGAGAGTAACCAGCTAGCAGGCTGGTTTATATGTGCACAACCCCGCTCCTCAAACACACCCACACACGAGTGATTGGCTATTTACAGTGGCCGAGAGTTCCATAGGCTCTCGGCCTGGAGCCTAGCCTGCTAATAGGTGCCGACTAGGATCCACTTGTCCCATTGTTACTGAGAGCAAAGCTCGGTCGCTTCGCCTGACCGTGTGGCGAAATGGCCGCGCACGCGGTCTGAGATGGATACATTACAAGCTTATTTTAACTCCTTTGCTAAGCTGATTCTGCATTGGCTTCTCTCTCCATTGTTCACGTTGGAACAGAAATTCCCCTCTGCATTGCATGCTGGTTTCACTTCCTTTGATTATCGGGTTTTATGGTAGCTTCCACACTCCATGCCACTTTCAAGTTCTCTGATCATCTGATTTTATTGTATCTTCTGCATGGATTTATGGCCATTCAGGGGTGACTTTGCAGTCAGTACAGTGGCGTTGCCCCAAGGTATTTGAATGTGGTTTTTGAGCTGCACTTTTTCCTCCCAGTTGAGAAAATGTGGAGCGAATGCTAGATGCAGAATCACCCCAAGAATTAAAGGGAAAATGCACAATTTGCCCTGTTGGTACATGTTACGTTTCCACAGCAGGCAAAATAGTGCTGTTTTGGGTCAGAAAAGTGCTGTGAGGGGAGGTTCTAAGCCCCCTGTTTCACATGCTATAGTTCCAGTATTAATCTTGCCTGCGCATACTTGGGTGGCATGGAACTTCAGAGCATGCCTCTCCTCCTGCCCCAGGAACATGCCTTGGGAAACCGTAACATGTATATGGGTCCCATTAGGAGTGACCCACTTTGAATGGCAGTTTCATTTATATTCAACTCAGCACAACATTTCTTCTTTAATCTTTATATAAACATAGCCATGACCCATACACGAGTTCAGGTATCACCTTACCCTGGGAGACTTCCTTTCATGACAAAGAATCGCAGGGTAGTGTGACAGACTATGCTTTAAAAGCTCATAAGTGCTGTATAAACATGTGATGGACTGTAACGGGTTAAGGCCTCAGTGGGTGCGTTCAGACGCGGCCTTTCTGCCGGCATAAACTGCACCAGTTGGAACCGGTGCAGTTTATGCCGGCAGAAACGCGATCAGACTTACCTCCTGTCTGCGGAGCCCTCCGGTGGACGCCCGCTCACACGCTGCGGGCGTCTGCGTGTGTTTTTTTTTAAAAGGACAGTTTGAGCATGCGCATAGGCAGCCATTCAGAGAATGGCGCTTTTTGCGCATGCTCAACCCCCCCCCCGTACATTTAAACTTTAACGGTAAGCACTTACCTTTAAAGTTTAAAGCCCAACCTGGCCTCCCTGTAGTCCCGGACTCCTCCAGGAAATTAAAGTAAGGCTTTTTTTTTTAACACAAATGCTCAGGGCGAAGCTTCGCCTGAGCGCATATCGCTTCCTTTTTAAAAAAAATGGCGGGGGAAAGCCGGAAGCCTCAGGCTTCCGACGGAAGTGTCTCTGTAACGGAGGAGAGCGATCAGACGCCGGGGTGCACCGATTACAACCGTTGCACTCTGTTTACCACCACTTTGGACCTAGTGGCAGAGTGCAACGGTTAGGGACGGGAGGCAGATGTTCGCCGTGTGAACGCCCGTAAGTACACCAGTTGGAACCGGCACCCTAACCGTTGTAAATCCCCCGTCTGAACGCACCCACAGAGTGACAGGCTGCTCAAACGGATTTCATTTGATAGCGTCAGCTGAGAAGAAAGAGTTGGGAACTAACTGTTGAAGAGAACTCAGTTTAGCACTGACCGAGGACTGGGAAGGTGGCAAGGAGGATCACTAGTGAAGACCCCCATTTGGACCTGAAATAGGGACAACGCTTCTAGTTTAGAGAAGTAATTCCCTGCCCAGTTGAAAAGGGAGATAGCACTAAAGAGTGGAGCGATCCCTTGTCAGTTTAGAGAGAAGGATTTTTGGGTACTTGGTTGTGTATCCCTGCCTTCTAAGACCGGAAGAGTCAGTTAAACTCAGCAACTTACACTGAAGTATTTGAGCAGACAGTGAAAGTAAAGCCTCTGTCCTCAAAGATTTAAAGACTTTGTGAAAAAGCTTAAAACGCTTACTTGCTGGAAGCATATTATCTAGAGTTTGTGAAATGATTAAGTTACCTCAGTATTATTATTGATTCACCTCAGACATTTTCACCTGATTTCACCTGACCTTTTCCCCTCTGTGTTGAATAAAATATTTTGGTTATTTTTGAACTTTCAAAAACCTCTCATGTGCCATTTTCAGAAGTTTAAGTTAAGAAGGTGATTTTGTCTCTTCCCTCAAGTCCCTGGGGGTGAGCCAGCATCAAAATATAATAAAATGACAGGGTGGGACAGCCATAAACCTTCAAATAAGAATAAAGGGGCTGCTCAGCCAGAAAGGAAGAAAAAAAATGGAGGGAAAATCCCATGCGTGAGGGAGGGAAGGGGGCTAGTGGCTAATACCATTCTTTGGGCAGTCTCAACAGTTTTGGCCATCTGAGTTTTCCATGAACCAGTCAGCTGAAAAATGTCACCTGCTCAGTATTTTGGCCATCAATCAGACAAGGATTTTGGTCTTTTGAGAATGTATTGTTAACTGTTCCTCCTTGCAATATATTATGAGAGCTCAGAGGGCTCCTCTAAGACGTACTTGAGATAGTTTAACCATGTCATCTGCATATAGTAGAATGGGAAGTAGCCTATTTGCTTGTCAAGGAGGTTGGAAATCCAAGCTAGTGAAGGCTTGAGCCACTGAATTGATATAGAAATTAAATAACAAAAGAGCCCAAATGCATCCCTGTTTCATGTCCCTTCCAACAGTGACCTTACAAGACAAATGGTCATGTGGGTTGTATGTTACTGCCAAGAAGTTATTTCATGCAGTGTGTGGATCACTGCCAGCAGTCTATAATCTAGTGATGACACCTCTAATCTAACCCATAATCTGGCCCAGGAAATTCTGTCAAATTCCATTTTGTAAACTACAAAGACCACATAAAACGCTCCATGGGGCCCAGTAATATATTTCTCTGCCAGATGGTGTAAAAGCAACATTGGTCTAAGGTTTAGTGGCCAGTCCTGAAGGCTGCTTGTTCCTCAATTAAAATGTTCTCCTGGTCAAGCCAGTCTCAGAATTTGCAGCATAAAGTTTGCTCACTACACTGAGCAGACTAATCGGACAATAGTTAGGATTAGATTTATTCCTCTTTTAATATATTGGAATTATAATGTGTCATTATCAGGTGATCCATGATCATAACTAAAGATTTGATTTTTTTCTTTAAAGGCAGAAAAATGCTTCTCATGAATGAAAATTATTTTAAAAGGCTTTATTTTTAAATGTTTAGGATCCTGTTTTCTCACATTTTTCTGTATCCAAAACAGCCTATACTTGTGGTGTAATGTGTCTTTAAGATCGCTTGGAGTTGTTATGTCCACCTGCAGGCCATTAGCAGAGTGGGTTTATCAGTCCTCTATTTTGCTTGAAGAATACACGTTGTGTTATCTGGTGATAGCTGGATTGAATAAACATTGTATTTTGGATTAAACCCTGCCTGAGATTGTGACTGAGATTTGTCCTGGACAGTGAACATACATAAGAACATAAGAGACGCCAATGTTGGATCAGGCCAAAGGCCCATCCAGTCCAACACTCTGTGTCACACAGTGGCCAGAAATACCAGTGCCATCAGGAGGTCCAGCAGTGGGGCCAGGACATTAGAAGCCCTCCCACTGTTGACCCCCCCCCCAAGCACCAAGAAGACAGAGCATCACTTGCCCCAGAGCCCCTAGCTATACCTTGTGGCTAATAGCCACTGATGGACCTCTGCTCCATATGCTTATCTAATTCCCTTTTGAAGCCATCCATGCTTGTAGCACCCACCACTTCCTGTGGCAGTGAATTCCATGTGTTAATCACTCTTTGGGTGAAGAAGTACTTCCTTTTATCCGTTCTAACCCGACCGCTCTGCAGTTTCATGGAGTGCCCACGAGTTCTTGTATTGTGAGAAAGGGAGAAAAGTACCTCTTTCTCTACCTGCTCTTTCCCATGCATAATCTTATAAACCTCGATCATGTCACCCCTCAGTCGTCTTTTCTCCAAGCTAAAGAGCCCTAAGCGCTTTAACCTTTCCTCATAGGGAAAGTGTTCCAACCCTTTTATCATTCGAGTTGCCCTTTTCTGCACTTTTTCCAAAGCTATAATATCCTTTTTAAGGTGTGGTGCCCAGAACTGCACACAGTATTCCAAATGAGGTCTCACCATTGATTTATATAGGGGCATTATTATATTGGCTGATCTGTTTTCAATACCCTTCCTAATAATCCCCAGCATAGCATTGGCCTTCTTTATTGCAGTCACACACTGTCTCGACATTTTCAGTGAGTTATCCACTACAACTCCAAGATCTCTCTCTTGCTCAGTCTCTGCCAGTTCAGACCCCATCAATGTGTATTTATATTTAGGATTTTTGGCTCCAATGTGCATCACCTTGCACTTGGCCACATTGAACCCCATTTGCCATGTTGACGCCCACTCGCCCATCCTTGACAGATCCCCTTGGAGTGCCTCACAATCCTCACTGGTTTTCACCACCCTGAACAACTTTGTATCATCCGCAAATTTAGCCACTTCACTGCTTACTCCCATCTCCAAATCATTAATGAACAAGTTAAAAAGCAGTGGACCAAGTACTGATCCCTGCGGTACCCCACTGCTTACCACCCTCCACTGAGAAAATTGCCCACCTACACTCACTCTCTGTTTTCTATGAACTAGCCAGTTTTTGATCCATAAAAGGACTTGTCCTTCTATCCCATGATTTTTGAGCTTACTTAGGAGCCTTTGATGAGGAACTTTATCAAAAGCTTTCTGGAAGTCAAGGTAAATAATATCTATTGGATCCCCCTTGTCCACATGTTTGTTCACCCCCTCAAAGAACACTAACAGGTTAGTGAGACAAGATCTTCCCTTACAGAAACCGTGCTGAGTCTGCCTCAATAGGTTTTGTTCATCTATGTGCCTACTAATTCTTTCCTTAATAATGGTTTCCACCAATTTACCCGGTATCGACGTCAGACTGACTGGCCTGTAATTTCCCGGATCTCCTCTGGAACCCTTTTTAAAGATGGGAGTGACATTAGCTACCTTCCAATCCTCAGGAATGGAGGCAGATTTTAAGGAAAGATTACATATCTTTGTCAGGAGATCTACAAGTTCACATTTGAGTTCTTTCAGAACTCTCGGATGTATGCCATCTGGGCCTGGTGATTTTTCAGTTTTTAAGTTGTCTATCAGTTTTAGGACCTCCTCTCTCATCACCTCAATCTGACTCAGGTCTTCCAACACCCCTCCTGAAATCAGTGGTTCTGGAGTGGGCAAGCACTTCTCATCTTCCACAGTGAAGACGGAGGCAAAAAATGCATTTAGCTTCTCAGCCATTTCCCTATCATCCTTCAATACTCCTTTTACCCCTTGGTCGTCCAAGGGCCCCACTGCCTCCCTGGCTGGTTTCCTGTTTCTAATGTATTTGAAGAAAGTTTTATTGTTGGTTTTTACGTTTTTTGCTATATGCTCCTCATATTCCCTTTTTGCCTGCCTGACCTCAGACTTGCATTTTATTTGCCATAGCCTGTGTTCCGTTTTATCAGCCTCACTGTGACTAGCTTTCCACTGCTTAAAGGAATTCTTTTTACTTTTTACAGCCTCCATTACTCTGTTTGTTAACCATGCAGGCTTTTTCCTATACCTGTTTGTGCCTTTCCTAACCTGCGGAATATATATTTTTTGAGCTTCTAGGATCGTAGTTTTAAATAGATCCCAAGCTTCCCCAATTGTTTTGACCCTTTCTACTTTTCCTTTCAGTTTCCTCCCCACGTGTCCCCTCATATCAGAGAAATTACCCCTTTTAAAGTTAAAAATGGTTGTGTGAGTCTTTTTGGCCAATTCTCTATTTGTACAAATGATGAACTCAACAACATTATGATCACTGTTTCCAAGCGGTGCAATCACTTTTACATCTCTCACCAGGTCTTGAGTGTTACTTAGGACCAAATCAAGGATCGCCTCTCCCCTGGTAGGTTCCGTGACCATCTGCTCCATAGCACAGTCATTTAGAGTGTCTAGAAACTCAATCTCTTTTTCCCGACTAGAACACATATTGACCCAATCAATGTGTGGGTAGTTAAAATCACCTATTATTACACAGTGTTTTTGTCTAGTTGCTATCTTTAAGGCATTCATCATTTTATAATCCTCCTCTATCTTTTGATCTGGTGGGCGATAACAAACTCCCAGTGTTAAGTTTCCTTTTGGCCCCCCTATTTCAACCCATAGAACTTCCAGAAGCGAATCCAATTCACTTAGCCTCTCAATCTTTCTAGACTTTATACCCTCTCTGACATACAGAGCTACCCCACCTCCAACCCTTCCCCCCCTATCCTTCCGATATAATATATAACCGGGAATCACTGTGTCCCACTGATTTTCCTCATCCCACCAAGTTTCAGAAATACCCACAATGTCTATTTTTCCCTCCGACACCAAGCACTCCAACTCCCCGATTTTACCTCGGACACTTCTAGCATTTGTATAGAAACAGCTGTAATTTCCCTTACAAGTTAAGCCTGCATCCTTCCTCTTGCTATCTCGAGTCGTTGTCCGGCAGTCCATGTCACCAGCCATGGCCTCTGTGGACAATTTCAATCCACCTCCCTGTAGAAAAGCAACCGGTACCCCCTCACCTCTCTCAGATGAGCCAACCCGAACCAGAGACTTTTCATCTCCTGTCGGCTTTCCCCCAATATTCAGTTTAAAAGCTGCTCTGCCACCTTTTTGATTTTAAGTGCCAGCAGCCTGGTTCCTTCTCGGGACAAGTGGAGACCGTCTCGCCTGTACAGCTCCCTCTTGTTCCAAAAAGTATCCCAGTGCCTAACAAACCTGAACCCTTCCCCCCTACACCATCGTCTCATCCACGCATTGAGACTCCTGATCTCTGCCTGTCTCTCCGGCCCTGCGCGTGGAACAGGTAACACTTCTGAGAAGGCTACCTTGGAGGTCCTGGACCTAAGTTTCCTGCCCAGCAGCCTAAATTTCTCCTCCAGGACCTCACGACTGCATTTCCCCACATCGTTGGTGCCGACATGCACCACGACCACTGGCTCCTCCCCAGCACTATCTACCAGCCTATCTAAAACACGCGTAATGTCCGCTACCTTCGCACCAGGCAGGCAAGTCACCATACGGTCAGTACGCGGGTTCGCCACCCAGCTGTCTACCTGCCTAAGGATCGAATCACCCACTACCAAGAGCCCCCCTCCCACCCTGCTCAGGGATGGTTCCTTGGTGCAAAAGGAGAGCCGCTCACCAGCTGGGGAAGAGGTCCCTTCTGAGGGCACATTCCCCTTATCCTCAGCATGGTGCCCTGTTTCCCCTAGACCCTCATGCTCCCTGACAGCAGCGGGGCTGCCAGATCCAGAGTGGGACGAAGCTAACAAGTCCCCGAGAGTCTTTTCTGTGTGCCTAGCTGACTGTCTCTGCTTCTCCAGGTCAGCCACCTTGGCCTCAAGGGAGCACACACGTTCCCTGAGAACCAGGAGCTCCTTGCACCGAGGACACACCCAAGACTTCTGCCCAGTGGGCAGATAGTCATACATGTGACACTCCGTGCAAAACACTGGATAGCCCCCAACCCCCTGCTGGCATTCTGGCTTCATAATTCTTTTAAAATAAATAAATATAATCCCCCTTTTAAACCCTTGGTATTTATGTGGGTTTTGTTATCAAGTCAAATTATTTTACGGGAAAGACAAAGAGCCTAGGGCCTTGTCTTTCTGGCTCTTTTTGGGCTTCTTACAGCGCCCCTAGTCTAAGAGTCCCTAGGCTAAGAGCCACAGGCAAAGAGCCCTTTAGCTCACCCTTCGGCTCGTGCCAGAGGCTCGTGCCTCTGCCAAGGTGCTTCCTTAAATAGAGGCCTCCCCCAGCAGAGGTCAGGCAGCAGCTATTCAAATTCAAATTCACCCAGGCACTCAATCACAGGCAAAACAATGCCCCTTCCACTTCCTCTCAATTACAGGCAATCCCAGTCAAACAATGCCCGTTCCTCTCCCACACTCAATCAGCCAGGACTCTGCAAGAACTCTAAGTGCTTCCACACACTGCTAAACACAGTTTTCCCACAAAATATCCTTAGCTGAATTCTCTCAGCTGAAAGCAAGTAAAAGAAACCCACTCACCTCTCTCACAGCTCTCTCTCCTGCTCCTGCTCAGAGCTCAGCTGGTCTCCTCTGCCTCTGGCAAGGTGCTTCCTTAAATAGAGGCCTCCCCCAGCAGAGGTCAGGCAGCAGCTATTCAAATTCAAATTCACCCAGGCACTCAATCACAGGCAAAACAATGCCCCTTCCACTTCCTCTCAATTACAGGCAATCCCAGTCAAACAATGCCCGTTCCTCTCCCACACTCAATCAGCCAGGACTCTGCAAGAACTCTAAGTGCTTCCACACACTGCTAAACACAGTTTTCCCACAAAATATCCTTAGCTGAATTCTCTCAGCTGAAAGCAAGTAAAAGAAACCCACTCACCTCTCTCACAGCTCTCTCTCCTGCTCCTGCTCAGAGCTCAGCTGGTCTCCTCTGCCTCTGGCAAGGTGCTTCCTTAAATAGAGGCCTCCCCCAGCAGAGGTCAGGCAGCAGCTATTCAAATTCAAATTCACCCAGGCACTCAATCACAGGCAAAACAATGCCCCTTCCACTTCCTCTCAATTACAGGCAATCCCAGTCAAACAATGCCCGTTCCTCTCCCACACTCAATCAGCCAGGACTCTGCAAGAACTCTAAGTGCTTCCACACACTGCTAAACACAGTTTTCCCACAAAATATCCTTAGCTGAATTCTCTCAGCTGAAAGCAAGTAAAAGAAACCCACTCACCTCTCTCACAGCTCTCTCTCCTGCTCCTGCTCAGAGCTCAGCTGGTCTCCTCTGCCTCTGGCAAGGTGCTTCCTTAAATAGAGGCCTCCCCCAGCAGAGGTCAGGCAGCAGCTGGTGTGGGTGGAAGCTAAAGAACGATGGTTTCCAGCAAAGGTGCTAGAGAGGTGTGCGCAGCCTCGGACATATCAAGTCATAACTCCAGATGGGACTATATATAGGCGGAATAGACGTAAACTTAGGTATCAACGGAGGGATTTAGGGGAGGAGGAGCAGGAAAATATAAAACAGAAAGTTAACACAGGGGAGGATGTGAAGGATCAGATACAATCAGAAGAACAACAGAGTAATGAAAAGGATAATGAGGAGGAAGAGACTCCAGATGTACAACATCATGAAAATATATCTGAACGGACCCAGGAGGAAGGAAGGCATCCTAGATATGTAACATCTAGAGGTAGGGTTGTATTTTCGCCAGAAAGATATATAGCTCAATAATATAAGTGGTCTTAATTACACTTTTAATGGTCTAATGAAATGTTTTATATATATATTCTCTGTATATGTTTTCCGTTATGTACTATGCGTAAACCAAAGAGATTTTAAAGTTATCTTTTTCTTTCAAAGAGGGAGATGTGGTGTAATGTGTCTTTAAGATCGCTTGGAGTTGTTATGTCCACCTGCAGGCCATTAGCAGAGTGGGTTTATCAGTCCTCTATTTTGCTTGGAGAATACACGTTGTGTTATCTGGTGATAGCTGGATTGAATAAACATTGTATTTTGGATTAAACCCTGCCTGAGATTGTGACTGAGATTTGTCCTGGACAGTGGACATTACAATACTAATGTTTAAATATAGTGGGAGGGGGGGAAATGTGTGTTTACCTTAAATGCTGGTGAATTGAACAGAAACATCTGGAAAGCAGTTTGGGCTAGTTAAGCTGAGGCTATAAACCGTAACAATTTCAAAATGGGATAAAAGCATGTTTAGATAATCTTCCTTTCCAAGCACGAATTATGTGAAAACCATGTTTGCAACTGAGATGACACCTTTATGTTATTCTGTTTCATTTTAGATCATTCTGTTTTGCTTTCTTCATCAATAGCTTTCATGGGGTTTTTTTTTTGCAAAATAAATCCAGTAGCACTGGTATGACATTCCACATACACTTTGTTTGCATTCTTTGTTCTTGCTAAGGGAGTGGTTCTGAAACTAATTAAATTTGGTACTAAGATATTACTAATCTATTCCCATTTACACTTCCAGTTGAATGGTGTATTGTGCTATCCATTTACTCATTGAGTCCAGTACCACTAGGGGACAGTTTAAGACCAGACATGCAGACTTCTCTTCAAACCAAACTTCCAGAAAAGACAGTCCACAAAATCCTCTTTGACACGGGGCAAGTTGCATTTCCTCAGACCTAGTCTACCTTGGAGATTTTTCATGAGAATTCCACACCAGTGTAAATTGCTGGCAGACATTCAGTCCATAAATCCTTGTCAGTACAATGATTTTTCTTAACAGCAGGCAGTCTTAGCAAAGAGTCATCACATCTCCCACTAAATTGGTTATAGTGCATCAGTAGTAGGATACAATGCATTGCTCTACCCTGTCTAACAGTGTGTGTGTACGCACACTCTCACATACATGCCCTATATGGTCTGGGTCCAGCTTACCTAAGGGACCGCCTTTCCTCATATGTTCCCCCGCGAGCACTTCGGTCTGGGACGCAACATCTCCTGGCAATGCCAGGTCCCAAAGAGGCCAGGCTGGCCGCTACCAGGGCCAGGGCTTTCTCGGTGGCGGCTCCTACCTGGTGGAATGAGCTCCCGATGGAGATCCAGGCCCTGAGGGACCTTGTACAGTTCCGCAGGGCCTGTAAGACGGAGCTCTTCCACCAGGCGTATGAGTAGGAGCCGCCACTACCATCATTATTGTTCCATCTTATCTGGCCCTGGAAGAGGGAACACCAGTGTTTCCCTGGAGCAGATGATGCTGAGGAACAGAGCAGTGGCAATAGAGCAGTGAAACACGCAATCTTGTGAAACAACATCTAGAGCACTTTGTTAATAATTGGTTATAATGTTATCTGTATTGTGATGATTTTAAATGATTTTAAATATGTTTTATATTGGCATATGCCTCTTGTAAGCCGCCCTGAGCCCGCATAGTGGGGAATAAATTGAATAAAATAAATAAATAAATAATAAATGTAGATCAAACAGGAGGACACACCTAGAGTATATCCCAATAATAAAAATGTTCCTCATTGGTGTGAGAGGTTCCAGAACCACACCTATGAAGCTGTCTTATATTGAACCAAACCTTTGATCCATCTAATCCTGTCCTGGCATTTTCACCTGGCAGGAGTTCCCCAAGGCTCAAACCAAGCTATTTCCCAGCACTGCTTCCTAGAATGCTTTAACTGTATATGCCAGGGACTGAATGCAGAACCTTATAAAATGCAAAGCAATAATATGCAAATCTACCTATGATGACCATACACAGCAGCCATTGATCCACTTAGAAAAACAAAAAAGGAGTTAAGCATCCTACTTCTTGAAGGCATTAAAATACACAAAAAGAAAAGGTTGCAACTGCTGAAGGGAATTCTGATTTATAGAAGCTTATGCTGGAATAAGGAGCTGTGGTGGCTCAAGTGGTTAAGACGCTGAACTGCAGGCTGTGGAAGGTCGGTAGTTCTGCAGTTCGAGACCAGAGTGTGCCGCATGACAGAGTGAGCTCCCGTCTCTAGTTCCAGCTCCTGCCAACCTAGCAGTTCAAAAGCAAGAAATTGCAAGTAGATAAATAGGTACCACTTCAGTGGGAAGGTAACAGCATTCCGTGCGCCTTGGTGTTTAGTCATGCCAGCCACATGACCACGGAAACGTCTTCGGACAGCGCTGGCTCTTCAGCTTTGAAACGGAGATGAGCACCGCAACCCTAGAGTCAGATTCGACTGGCTTTCGAGCAAGAGAACCTTTACCTTTATGCTGGAATAAATGTTGCTGCCACTGGACAGGTGCCACTGGACTCCTGTTTTATTTTGCTGCTATGGACTATGGCTACTCATCTGGAATTAAGGGGCGGGGGGATGAAGAAGCAATGCAAGTCACACTTCCCCTGGAAATAGTAGAGCTGCCTGCTGA